>NW_006271975.1:525212-580887 GCF_000225605.1 Cordyceps militaris CM01 | reverse complement strand
GCGGCGCTCAACGGGTACCGGTACGCGCGCGGCGCGTTCCAGACGCGCCTCCCGACGTACGCGTATAATATCAGCGGCGGCGCCCTCGCGCTCGACACCGAGTGGGCGGGGACCGAGTACGCCGGGTGGTGGGACGGCGGGCACGACGTGACGGGCGTGCCAGGCCGCCGGCAGCTGCTGCTCTCGACCGACACCGACCTGCACGTGTTTGATATCGACTCGCAGACGTTTGAGAGCGGCGCGTCCGTTGCGAGCAAGTACCTGCCGGGCTTCATGCCGGTGGACAGCCGCGTCGGCACCAACGGCCAGGCGCTGCCGCGCTCCGACATCAAGTCGCTGAGCATCGACGGCAGCCACAACGTGCTGTACGTGCAGGCCTCGTGGCAGGACGTCACCTCGTACCAGATCAACCTGCTCGAGAATGGCAAGCTGCAGCCGGGCCTGACGTATCCGCAACAGCTGTATAGGTCGCGGTGGTTTGCGGACACGCCTACGTGGCCCAAGGCGCGGTTGCCTTCCTCTTAGCCGTCGTCTTTTGTCGTTTGGTTTTTTCCTGCATAGTTTAGCCTGATATCCATTTGTTTTAGTTGGAAGCAATAAAGTAAAAGCACTTCATCACACCGTTTTGACCATGGTAGACGAGGGTATCATGAATGCATTGTGTGGTGGGCGTCTCCCCAGTCTATATTACAACCGGGATCGAATCCATTCGGCCCATTTGCTCAAGTCCTCCAGGTGCTCCAGCACCTTGGCCAGGTGCTCTCTTGTCACATAACTTCCATTAATCTCCTTGATGGGCCCCGGTGCCTCGCCAATGACATTTTCGTGGATAATTTGCACCAGCCCGCCTTCCAAAATGCTTAAAGTGATGTTGGCTGTTGTGTCGCGCATAGGAAAGACAACCTGCATGTGCGGTGAAGGATGAACCCAAAGAATGACGTCCAGGCAAAGGTCTACGGGAGCATGGATCGGCTCGCCACCGTCCACTTTCGCGTCATTATTCCCCAAGCTCATGAAATCAGCCAGTTGGTCTTTCATAGTTGTCCTATCCTTTTCGAGCTCATTTCCCTGCACGCTTGCTTTCGCATTGTCGACAGCAGAACCATCCTCCCTCCCGAAGCTGCTCTCAAGCAATGTCGACAAGAAGGCGTACTGGCGAAGTACCGGCAGCATGTCAACGAGCTGCCTGGGATGGCCAAAGGGCAGCTCCGAAAGTTCTTGCGAGTATATAGGCTTGTAGATGAATAAGCTGTTTTGGTGGGTCCTCGTCAAGGCGTCATTGTACGTATTGATCATGGGGAACTGGTGTCTGCGAACAATGGTGCGGGCTTCGCTCGGATCTTGCCTCGTGCCCGGCGCCAGTGGGAAGAAGAGGGCGTCAAAAGTAGGGGGCTGGCGGTTGAAGTCGTTGGGTGGCTCGACACCCGCAAGCGCGTATAGACGCGCCCATTCGGTTTGGGGGAGAATGACGGGCGGGTCAAATGTGGCGGTGAACATGACGCGCGGCACTCTCGTAGTAGAAAGATCATCCTGAAGTAGGTCCATACTGGCGTCCTTGTTTTCGTCGGTTTGAGGCAACGAAACATGTTCGGGCTCTTGCCAGTCAAGAATGGGAGAAGTGAGTGTGCCCATCATGTCGTCTTGCTTGATGATGTCTTTCGAGATCCAATTCTCCGATACTCGAGCCGGTAGTAGTCCCACGCCATCAATGGCAGCACAGCCAAGAAGCATAGACCATACTTTGCTTTTGTTATTGTCATTCTGCACAGGTGGTGGTGCGACAAATCTCTTCTCTTTCCAGTACTGCAGAGCGAGCCCAACTTGGCCGCGTTCATGCATGACTGGTTTCCCGTGTCTGGTGCACATGGCAGCACTTGCTAACAGGGCATCTGGCTTGCCGGCCATTCCGCCACCTCGGCGTAGTTGCTCCACGTCCCAATCATACAAGCGCTCCAGGCTGGAATACATGCTCGCCAAGGCCTCGTGGCAATCCAGCCCGGGAACGATGCTCAACTTGTCCAGCGTAGCAAGACGCTCGAAGTTCATGGCAAACCTCTCCAGCGTCTTGGTGAGAGGGCTTTGGCCCGGAAAAAGTTGAAGATCTTTCATCAGAATCTGGCTGGCGGCATCAATGTGTTTTGTGACCGAGTCGGCGTTTCCATGGTATGAGAGAGTCGCGTTCTGGACAATATTGTTGTCCAAGACAATATCAAGGGCAATAGCAGATCCAGCAATCGCTAGTGTTTTCGTTTTACGGCCGCCAGGTGTGGAGTTTTCTTCAGCGAGAATTTCCATGCCAAGTCGTTGTGCGAGTCGCCCGATGCCGGCTTCGCTGACCATGCCCTTTTTTTCCTGTATTCTAGTTAGCGAGTGCGATACACACAGGGGTCCCTGAGCAAATACATACATTGAACATTCTAATCATGTTCTCTAGACGTCGTAGCTTCTCCTCCTCACTAGCATATGCACCACCAACGCCGTCGAGGCCAGGGACGCCTTCGAGACCCATGTCAAAGCCGCTACCCATGACGAGAGCGCCCATAGCCGCCGCCGTCGAGGGACTGTCAAAGTTGAGTGCGGCCATTGTTGATTGGCCCGCCATTCCCATCGTGGCAGGTGACTTCTTAACGTACTGCGGCGATGAGTGTGGACCGCGCGGGGAGAAGGCTGCTTGAGCGGCGTTCAAGGGCGTCGAGACGGGCGGCGTGGCGGCTGGGAAGTGTGATGGTGTGCGGCCCTGCTGGCCGGATGGAGTGCGTCCCTGCTGTGAGGGCGCATGCTTCATGGCCGCTGGCGTCGGTGTCGACATTGTGTGTGTGGTTGCGTCGGAGACGGTGCGGGATGGACAGTTACGCGCTGGTAGCCACAGTGGCTACCAGAATGTTGATGTGCTAACAAACTGTAACGTTTATAAGTGGTGAGGCAACTTATCAAGTCGGATGGATTGGGTATGAATAGAAAAGGCCGGGACACTAGACGCGCTGGCTATGGATTGGTGGATGGGAAAGTGCAAAAGGCTGGCGCCTACGTTGGTGGTGTTGAAGCCGCCCCACAATAGCTTTTCGCGACTGGCGGCTGGGGAAAAAAAAAGGCTTGCACTGACATTCACATCCCCAAGACTATGACGATTTCTAGACAAAGACGGTCGGCAGGAACCTTTGAAGCGCAATAATCGCGACCAAGGACCTCGTCTCTTTCACGCAGCCACATCGGAGACGAGATGGCGGCGACGCCGTTTCGCGGCCTCAACAGCCGCCTGGCCAATCGGTCACTACGGATCATGATATCCCCTGCACCGGCTACCTTTGCCGAGCGACGTTCGATATTACAAGTACTGCAAAAGTACGGACCCGTTGACATCTTCAGGAGAGAAAACGTAGGTCCAACTCTCCTCCCTGGCGCCGCCGAAGCATCCCGTCGCGCTGACCTTGTCCCGTGTTTTAGCAAGAAGCGCATCGCTACATTTCCGTCACCCGAAACGAAGACACGGCCAAGGCGCTCGCACATCTGAGCCCGATCGCGTGCCGCATATCGTTCCCCCGGATCGAGCCGGCGAAGCGTGCGCGGCAGCTGCAGAGCCTGGCCGCGCCGCCAGCGCACCCGCGCATCGAGTTCCAGACGCAGGCGAACAGGGCGGACTCTGCGCGCGCCGAGCAGCCCGAAACGGAGCAGCAGCCCGGGGCGGGCGAGGGCGAGACGACGCGCGAGTTTGTGCTCACGATCGGGCCCGCGCGCGACTTTGACCACGGCAAGGCGGCGACGCGGGCGACGGAGCACGCGCGCTGGCCTGAGGGCTACGAGGCGGACCAGTCGTTTGCGGTGCTCGCGCTGCGGGACACGCTGCCTGACACGCTGCAGAAGAAGGGCCTCTGCTACTGGCACGTCAGGCCCGCGCCGGCGGACGCGCCCCGGGACACTATGCGCCAACGGCTGGAGCGGAAGCAGCTGATGCCGGGGCAGATGACGGCGGCGGCGGAGGATCCCGTCAGCCTGCCGCCGCCCAGGCCGCGGCGAAGATGGTGAATATGCCGCTGCAACGCTCAACGTCTCGATATTGCGAAAAAGAAGCAGCGGGTCAAAGCTACGTCGACGACCTGGCCCGCGGTCGGCTTGTTCCGGATGCATACTAGTTGATACTGAACTTGGCGCATCTGTGGCGGATGAAAGAGCAAGGCGCCACGGGCCAATTGTGCCGTGAAGTGTGGCCCAGCACGGGGCCCGGCCCGGTTTGGGCTGCAGGCTACCTACGTAATAGTGCTGAACAAGGAAACAGGAAATGAGACGAGGAAGCGACGGTGGCTGTAACGTTGACAGTTTGCACCATCGAGTTGCGACAACTGCGAATTGCTTCTTCTTGTCACACTATTTTTTTTTTTCTTTGTTTCCTTTGCAAACGCAACACTGTTTGGAAATGATGCCTCGGGCGGGTTTCCGCGTCAGATAGATGGCGGCGCTGGGGGCCGAAGAAAAAAAAGACAGTGGCCATCGGTCGGTGCGCAGTGATCGGCCAGGCAGAGGTCCTAGGCAATCAATAATGGGGCCATTTTCGGCTTGGCTAGGTTGCCAGGTGGTGACTACATGGGTACCTACTGGTAGTGACACCTAAAGCAGCCGATGGAAAGATCCGTACATGCTTTGTAACTAGTTACTGTTGTACATGACTAGTCAGAGAGAGCATGCAAGTGCACATGACATATTACGTGGCATAAGACAGGAGGAATTGCGTCTCAAGTTGATGAGGTAGACAGAAAAGGTTGTTTCCTGCTGGGCGGGGTGTGCCGCGTGGTTCCCTCCTTGTACCCCGGCCGGAGAGCCCTACGGCGAAACGTTGTCAGAGTTCGACTGAACAATAATAAGGAAGAGAGAGTGTGAAGGGAGCGACAGTGGAACTCTCCAGCAAGTCGTCACAGTGACGCTAGGCAACTCACAGTCAAAGTACCACAGACGCTAAAAAGCTTGCGTCTCATTAAACTAACAAGACCTCGCTACCAGTCAAAACGTTCAAGGTGAAGAACCACATGCCTTGACATGATGCGTCGCTCCCCGCTAATTAGCGAAGGAGCCTGGTTTTCCAAGGCAGGGTGCAGCTGTCCTGTGGCGCTGCTGGGTGGCGGCCGTGTGACAAGGGTGTGGCTTTGCTGCCGGCTAAAATAAACTCGGGGGCTTGTGATTTGTCCCTGACATGACTTGTTGCAGCATTTTTTGCGCTGAACAGGGGGGCGGAGAAAGGGTGAGTGGGCGGGTTGATGATCGAAAAGGTTTATGCTTTTGACTGGGGGCAGCCATGTGTGCTACACATGGAGCGTTGGAAACCCTGCGCAGCTACGATTGAACGACAAGGCGCAGTTGAGAGAAACGGACCTCTCCACCGAGTACAACAGTTGCCAGCTCTGGAGTGAGTACAAAGAGGTGTGGCTTGCAGGCTGTGAGAATTGCTCACCTGTGTCAGTGACACCGGTACCTATACCAGGTCCCCACCACCGGGGCATCGCTGCTCATCTCGCTGGAGAGCAGCAGCGCGCGGACCCAGTTTCTTGCTTTGGCGCAATCACAGCCAGCCAAGGTCATCTCCTCGGCTCGACCAGCGATCGTGCCTCTGCTGGCCCGATCAAGGTGCCGGTATTAGCTCCATTGCTCCCTGGCGAACAGAAACACCTCTGCCCGCAGCGTGGATTTGTGACGTGCCAAGTCATACAAATTACTGGTACGAAGAGTAGTTAATATAAAAAATAAAAAATAAAAAAATAAAGACTTTCAAGGGTCGAGCTGCACGCCTGCCCAAGCTCGGCAATTGGGGTCATGCCAACGTCATACCAACAGCGCATCACCACCGCCATCACGACCTGGGTACAACCCAGATAATGGAGGCCGCCGCCCCCCCTCCATTCCCCTTTGGCAAACCAGCTCGACACTTTCCAGCTTTGGTCGGCTTTCCCCCCTGCCCGGTTCTACAGTCTAAACCAGATGCGACTTTTTTGGTTTTTTTAGCTTGAGCACTTGCGTGAAACAAGTCCTCCTCCTCCCCCCTCCCCCAATCTAACTAACCTCCTCGCTACCCAAGTATATGAGCTGTGCTCCTCCCCCGAAATCATTCTTCTTGCTTCTCGTTTGTTTTCCCCTTCTCTTCTGTCCGTCCACGAAAAAACACCTTCTCTAGCACACGTGCCTCGAAAGAAGCAACCAGGAATAACAACACTAGACGCCTCATACCCCCAACATACAACACCGCTACCATGGGTCTCCTCCTCGGTGTTCACCACATTGGCACGCTGCTGCTCCTCGTCACGGCCATTCTGCTCTTGGTGGCCTCGATTTCCTCGCCCGTCGTCAACAACCTGGCCCTTCTCAAGGTCACCTTTCGCAACGGCCTTGACACGGAGCGCATGACCTTTGGTTCCTTTGGCTACTGCCAGATGTACGAGTAAGTGCCACTTATTTAGCGCGATACCATGTTTCTGTTTTTTTTTGGCCCATGGATTGTTCATTTCAGCCTGGCTCGTCGCTCGGCTCCACCATGAGCTCATGGGCCCCACGTGCCGCAGATTTGGCGACCCGATGGAGGACCAGGTTGGCATGCAAGGATCCGCGCGACGGCCGATGCAAGCTGAACCCGGCCCAGCGCCAAGACATGCCCGAGCAATGCGCTTTGCGCGACTCATTTTACTTTATTTTTCTTTTTTTTTTTTGGCTCTAAATCATCAAATCACTAACCCCAACTTCCACAGTGGCCAGTCCGACTACTGCCAGCGCCACATTGGCTACAACCCCCTGCGCCTCATCACCGGCGTCGACTCCGAGGTCGACAATGGCTCCGTCGGCCGCAACACGGCCTCGGGCCTGACCCGCGTCATGGTGCTGCACCCCGTCGGCGCCGTCCTCTCCTTCCTCGCCTTTCTCCTCGCCGTCCTCGGCACCCACGTCATCTCCTCCCTCGTCGCCTCGCTGCTGTCGGGCCTCACCTTCATCGTCGTCGTCGTCGCCCTCGCCTGCGACTGGACCGCCCTCAGCATCGTCCACCACCGCGTCAACGAGGTCCGCAACAACCACGCCACCTACGGCTCCGCCCTCTGGTGCGTCGTCGCCGCCCTCGTCACCTCCTTCTTCGCCACCATCATCGTCCTGCTCAGCTGCTGCGCCAGCAAGCGCAGCAAGAACAAGCCCCGCGACGTCGTCAACAAGCAGGAGGCTGGCTTTGCCGACTCGACTGTCCCCAAGAAGAAGTTTTGGCAGCGCCGTTAAAAACATGCTGCGCGGTCGCCCGTCGTCGCTTGACTCTACTACGAAAGGGAGGAAGCGAACTGGCGACTGGC
The DNA here is from genome assembly GCF_000225605.1 of Cordyceps militaris CM01. Taxonomy (NCBI): domain Eukaryota; kingdom Fungi; phylum Ascomycota; class Sordariomycetes; order Hypocreales; family Cordycipitaceae; genus Cordyceps; species Cordyceps militaris. The sequence goes on along the minus strand of NW_006271975.1, from coordinate 573,577 downwards.
CCCTACGCAGTGCTGGATGAGACGTCGACATGGGTAATGGTTCGCTAATTTTAATTTTCTCTTCTTGATGATGTAATGCCCGTCTCTCTCCGGCTGGTTTTTGGAGTGTTTATGCTTATACGCCTTTTTGTGTACAAGAAGCTATGATATCCCACTAGCTCATGACTTGGTCATTTTACTGCGCGAGTTTCTATACATAATAATAAAAATATATACATTGAAGTCCTGTGTCCGAGCCTTGTGCCACCACACTCATGCACTGACCCCTGCTCCCGCATCTGCAGCAGTTATCCCCAATCGTGCACCATCTCATCTCGATGCGCCCGCGTCACACCCTGCTTCCCAGCCACTTTCCCCGGCTTTCATCTCAGCCTCGCTTTACAAGTCCTTGTCGTCGCATGTACTTTCGTCATGTGACTTGCATGGCAAAAGGAGCGCGCTAGCAACTGCCCACATGGTCTTGCTCATGTCGAAAAGTCGTCGGTGAACCCAAGTGCAGGGTAGGCATGTTCGACGCCCCCATGTCCACCGAGCCGAAAACGTCGATTGGGCTAGCTTTTTAGACGAGGGCTTTTACTTGATATACTTGGCAGTAGCGTCAAGGTACTGCACATTACTTTGCACTGCTTGGATGCAAGCCATCACCACGGCACTTTTCAAAAGAGAGACGAGGTATACGACTTTACACCACGGTGCATTGACCTTCTCAAGAGGTACCAACATGCAGTCAAGAAGAAAATGGCATTTAAAATACTACTAATAATTACTATTACCAAATACCACCTCTTTCTAGACATATTTTCCTCCCTCCTTTTTTTTTTCTGTCAAGAACCAATCGTATTCCTATCTTGACAGGGGGCATACCAACAAAACAAGAGACATTACGTTTTCACTCCATCATTACCACATTTCCCCCCCTCCCCCCAAGTCGGATACCCAAAAGCTTTTTAAAATCTTGACCACGCCGGAAACCGCACATCTCTGTTGTGGTTTCTTCACCGTAAAAGGGTCAATGAAAACCACTTACAGGGCGGCGAAGAGGGCAGCAGCGCCAACGAGGGCGGCGGCAGCCTGGGGGCCGACCTTGGCGCCCGCGCCAGTCTTGACGACGGCGGGGGTAGGCTTGCCGGGCATTTCGCCCTTGTTGTAGTTGTTGTTGTTGTTGGCATTGTTGTTGTTGGCATTGTTGTTGTTGGCGTTGTTGTTGTTGTTGTCATTGTTGTTGTTGCCGTTGTTGTTGCCGTTGTAGCCGCCCATGCCGCTGCCCGAGTTGCCCCAGGTGGGCGAGGGCTTCGCCGGATGGTCGTCACGGCTCTGGCTGTAGTGCGGGTGGTGAGGCTCCATGGCACTGGTGTGCTTGTGGTGGAACGGCTTGCCAGAGGTGGGCTTGCCAGAGGGGCAAGGAGTGGTGGGCTTACCATGGGGGCAAGAGGTGGTCGAGTGGTGGTGGTGGTGGTGCTTCTCCTTGGTGCAAGGAGTCGTGGTCGAGTGGTGGTGGTGGTGGTGAGCCGACATGCTGCCGCCCGTGTGCTTGCTCTTGTGCGACGAGGTGCAGGTCGAGCTCGAGTGGTGGTGGTGGTGCTTGCTCTTGGTCAACGTGCAAGAAGTCGAGTGCTCGTGGTGAGCCGTCAAGACCGAGGGGTGAGGGCGCGTGTGGTGGTGAGCGGTGCACGACGTCGTCGTGTGGTGCGAGTGCTCGGGAGCGGCGGTGGCCAGGGTGGCCAGGGCCAGGACAGCAGCAGTGCTCGTGAAACGCATCTTGATGATTGCTGGTGGAGGAAAGGGTATACGGGGAAATGATGTGCAGGGAAAGGCTAGAATGACAAGGACAACGAGTGTGGTTGGAGCTGAAGGAAACAAACGAGGGTTTCAAGGAGGTTTTCCTACTTTATATAGAGCCTCATGACCAGTACATTCCGACGTACAGACGCCAGAGCCCAAGAAAAACCCCGCAAAACAGAGTTCCGCAGACATTGCATCTAGACACCATCACCACCTTAGCCTCCCCAAGTCTCCGCCTTTGCGGGATATTTTCGAGCTTCGCAGGCCATACGACGAGTTGGCCAGCCACAAATACCAGCCTCCCGGCCAACAGACTGCCATACGTGGATTGAGTTTGGTGGTTGGGGCCAACAACCACTGGCCAACCTCGTTTGTATGACGAGGTGATGTTGGTCCGCGGCTCGATAGCGCCTGCTAGGCGCGACATTCTGTCTCGTTAGCGCAAGCTGGAACGTTAAATCCTCGCGTGATGACCAACCAGGTTGCGTAAAATTGAATACGCGTCGACTCTCACCTTCCCCAGCCCCATGCTATTGTTCGACAAGCTTTCGCGCCATCTCCAGCCACGGGACGCCAACAACAAAACACAGACGAGAATCAAAGCATGATAGATGGGAAAATTCTTCTAGTGGGGAATAAAAGCCACAAAAAGGATAATGCTCGCTATATGTAAATGCCACTCTCTCAACTCCCCGTGTCCCATAACCACGGATTTCTGCCAGCCGAACAAACTTGAATTACAATTTTTGACACACTGCCTCTAATGGCCCTTGACACCGTTATCGATCGTTTACTCGTCCTCGGGGAGACCCGAGAAGAGGCCAAAGCGCATGCGATGGCTCTGCAAATATGTTAGCTGTCAGCACTGCCGAAGATTCTGAGCCAGACCAGGAGGCGCTGCATTGACTACCTGTACAGCGTAGTAGACGGTACAACGTGCGATACGGCAAAGGACACTTACGAAAGGAAGCTTGGGGATAATGACGGCCAATACGGCCAAGAAATTGATAATGAAGTAGGCGAGGTCATAGTGAGTATAATGGGTGCTCAGGAGAAAGAGCACAATCGGAACACTGAGTAGAAACTTCTTGGTGGGCGTGTACTGGGCACCGTTGTCGATTTGCTCCCACATGTTGAGGTTATCGAAGGCACCACTATTGAACTCGAAGGGTACTCCTCGAACATAGTGGAACATGATGTAGGAGCCGACCATGTATGTAATGTTGGTTAGGGTCCACGATGTTTCCTGCGAGACCCCGGGAATGACGTCGTAAAATATCTTGAGGCATGCTATCAAAACGAAATGAATGGTCCACGCTCCTGCAGAGGCACGTTAGAATAGGCCAGGAACAACAGAACACGAGGGGTTAGGGAGTAAGATTGGCGTACCCTTTGCGTTGGTCCAGTTTGCATTCAGATTGGGAAGAGAAGCCTGGTCAGAAATTTGCTCGAGCGTTTCCGGGGGCTCGTGATAGACCTGGAGGATGCTGCTGGAGCGTCTGCGACGGCCCGTGTTCTTATCGTCCATGTCGAGGTAGGCGCTTCCAGAGCGTGGGGGATTTGTCCTAGCGGCGTATGACACGGTGGGCTGAAGAAGAGTAGGGGAAGCCAGCTTGGCGGTATTGAGCGGGGTACTGCGCAAATCGCAAATGAGGATATCGTAGGCCGTTGCTGGCGTGCGACGACAAAGTGATCTCGGAAGAGTCGGGAGTATGGAGGCGAGAGGATGGGTAGCGAACGACAATTTCGAGTGACGTAGTAAGACTGGCAAGAGACTCAAGGGCACACGACAGTTCAGACTTCTCTGGTGATGTCGGTGCGAGGACAGGACAATTGTCCACTGGGGCAGAACTCTTTTGTCGAGTGTTCTGGGGTCGGATGGTAGAATTCGTAGAATTCGGTCTTGTCGGGAGGGCGAGCGTGATGCAGCGTGTGCGCCTAATCGAAACAAGTATGCCCTGGGATGATGTTGATGGGGATGAAAAAAAGTCTTGGTAAGAAGAGAAAATGGAGGAGGGCAACGAATGAAAAGCAACGATCAATGTTGAGGCAAGAGGAGGGCTTGCGTGTGGCGAGGCGGCCTTGTGACAGGAAACAAGCTGTATGGGGCAGCAGTGGGCGGGCAGCCAGTCGGAGGCAGCAGGGACTGGCGCTTGCTGGCTAGCGCAGGGAGTCGGTCGTGTGAAGGCACCGAACTTGTAGTTAGTTTTCAGTAATGGAAATGGTGGTAATGGATGACAAGGGTTCGCAATAACAATAATGATACTATTATTGCAGGACAAAAGAAGAGAAATTCAATTGATGAGAGAGGGGCCGCCACTGCCACTGAACTAGGGGCCATGAGCCTCAAGGGATCGCGGCGCCAATGTTTTGCAGCGGTCTGTTGCAGCGGTCTGTTAGTGGTGTTTGCGCTGTAACCAGCTGCAGATGACTGGCCGCAAGTCGTTGGACTCTGGTTTGAGATTCGTTATTTACCTGTATTATTAGGGGCCAAGTGGCCTGAAGCACCACCACCAGAGGCCACGTTGAAGACAATCACAAGCCAGATAACAATGCCATCTACAAGTACAAGAAATTACGAGGAAAATTACGAGATCCTTCCGGCAGATAGATTTCGATAATCTTGCTACCCGAGGCACTCTACACTCGCTGCGCCTCCTCCCCTCCTGCACCAACACGCACAACACACATGCGTTTGTCCACACCATGATGAGGCTAGCACGAGACCTAATAATGTTAGGAGGGGGCCAGAAAGCTTGTCGTTGTATGCTTCGCAGATCCTTGGCCGCTGAGGCCAGCAACGGATGACTCCGTCGAGCCTGTGAGCCCGCACTAGCCCTTCTATGTACCTACCCGTGAGGCATTGGATATTAGAATGGAATTATGGCTTGCCCGATGAACAGAAAAGTGTCACAAATCCGTATTTAGAGTAGCAAAGAAAAAGCACCAGATGAACAGATTTTATTTTCTTCAAACGGCTTTGACTGAACACTGATTCGTACGGTCTCCCCCGTTTGTTGGCCCCTCGTTGGAAACTTGGTTAAATTGCCAGCTCCAGTCAACCCCCTGCACAGCCAACCAAGGTGGAACATATGTACTCCGTACCAGTACGGCTACTATAATTCATATCCGTAGTTATTCGTAAATGTTGAGACGACTTGGTCGTCCCAGACGTAATGGCCACCCACAACGGCATCAAACTCCTTGCTCATCAGCGCATTCAGCATTGAACAGCCTACTTCTTGGCCATGATCACAGGCGAGCCAAACATCGATCGGACATATTGTGTACCCCATCGTACCCATCACTCGTAAAATACATCGTAATTACATACACTAGAATACGATTAAGACTGGCTGCCGACGAGTGTTCTAGAAGTTCCACAGTCTTCTCTACGAACACGAACACTGAAATGCAAGCCACAGTTCGGGGCATGCACACATTGCCGGCCGGCACGGGTTAACCTGGACCCGCTGCTAGGTAGATCTTAGCCACACAACCAAAGGCACCTGCAGTGGGGCCTTCAACATTTGCGCTGATTCGACGATGCTTTTTTCGTGTCGACTTTTCCTGTGAAACAAGCCTCAGTCGTCTCAATTCAAAGACTGCTGCTTTGCTGTTTACAGCAGTATTTTACCACCGATTCTGGGTCTTGCTGCCCATGACACCGAGTATCGAACCGAATGGAAAAGCAGCTGAGCATTGACCTCACACACTGTTATTTCACGTGAAGCGCAAATTGGATAAGTTGTCACATGAGTTACGCCAACCTGCAGCATCACATTCACCATGGCCGCGGAAGAACAAATACCCGGCGATGTTATTAGCATCGGGGGAAGCGACAGTGAAGCAGATATCAGCCACGTCGAAAAGCGATCATTAGCTGATGTTGATGGTGACAACGGCGAGGAGAACCAGCCCTCTCACCCTTTCAAGCGCGCCAAATTCAGCCGTCCATCGCTTAGCAGCAACGCAAGCAAGGCGTCCGAGGAGGGCGAAATAGAAGAGAGCTTTTCAAAGTCCGTCGGCAGCCAATCTGGGCATTCAGACAGCCAGCTGATCGCCAAGTCGTTTGTTCCTTCGGACCCGCCACTCTTCGAAACCGATGCCGTCACTCTGAGGCTGCCAGCGCTCTCAAGGAAAAAGGAAGGCTCGTGGGTGGAGCGCGTCTCGGACTGGACCAATGTTTTGTGCACAATCAACTTTGATCACGTGGCCGAGATCAAGCCGCCGACGGTTGTATCGGCCTTTGGTCAATACATTGACGTTTACAGCGGCTTGAAACCAGCGAAAAAGAGGACGGCGAAGCAGACTGTCCGCGCCATGGAGGAGTCAGGCAAGATTTCCGTCATCATTGCCGGTGCCAAGCCGCCACTCCCTACGCCTGTTCAACGGGCAGGCGGGGTGCAAGATGGCGAGGTTGTCAACTCACCGGAATACGATCCGAGTGACTCTATTGTGCAGGAAAGCGGCCAGCTTGCCAACGGTCAGACAAATGGTGCTGCTATAACCAAGAATGGTATACCATTACCCACAGCAGAACAGACAGCGGAACAGCGTCGATATTTTCCTTCTGCGGAAATTGGTGTTCACATGTGCGTTCTGTGTGGCGGCAAAGGCCACGTCGCTGACGCCTGCAGCCACACGAAATGTAAGTTCTGCGGAGAAACCGGCCACTGGGCATTTAGCTGCAAAGCCATACCAGCCAGATGCGGGAAATGCCGACAACTTGGCCACGACACTTCGTCCTGCGTGGAGAAGCTGGCCCTCACAAAGGACGAGGGCCTGGCCTGTGCCTACTGCTCGATGGAGCATCATCTTGAAGGTGAGTGTACAGAGCCTTGGCGATCATTCCACGCCGAGGGAGACACCGTGCTGCGAGTCATTGCTATTCAGGCGTCTTGCGCTGTATGTGGTTCGCGAAACCACTTTGCATCGGACTGCTCCCAAAGGGGCGATCGGCCTTTTAATCCATCGTGGACACTTCGAAACCGAGACATCTATGTAGATGCCAACTGCGGCAACGAGTCCATTGAAGAGGCCGCCAGTCTGCACCCTGGTGCGAAACCCAAAACGGGCCGACAACAAGCGAAGACGGCACGCGGACCTTCCTCGCGCACGCTAAATGTGCACTACTCCGAGAGCGACGACTCTGATGCGGACCTGCTCAGCCACCGGGCCGCACCGCGACAGGGACGGCTACCGCTGGGCCGCATGCAAATGTCGACCAACATCCAGATGCCTGCTACGCTCGGAGGCCACATGGTCCAGCCGCCGCTTCCACCGGGACCTCCTCCTCCTATACCACCCCCTCCACCGAGACACAACCCGCCACGCCAACCTCCGCCTCCAGGCACGTCGAGCTACAGTAGAAACCCGCGTGGACCGCCGCCTTCACTGCCCGCCAAGCCGCCAGCGTCGCGGAACAACCGCGGGCTCCCGCCGCCTCCACCGCCGCCATCTAGAGGCCGTGGTGGCGGCCGTGGACGGGGTGGTCCCACACGTGGTCGGGGCAGTCGTGGAGGCGGAGGCGGAGGCGGCAGTGGACGAGGGCGGGGACGGCGATGAGTATGCTCGACAAGGTGGCGATGGTGATTATAATGACCATTTTTTGCGTGGCGTGTAGACGGGGCATTGAGGAGGCATTGTTATATAGGAATATGATTACGATACCCAGAGCATTTACCGTATACAATTGGCTACGTTTCTCTTCTTGGATTATGAATGGATTACTCGCATGTTGCAGGTGTTTTGCCAGGATGCAGAGCGCCACAAGCACGTTGCGCGAGTCGTCATCCAGCCTCCGCGTCATTCTTTGTACGGAGCCTTGCGCACCGGGCCGAGCAGCAAACCATGTGACAAGCACTGGTGGTCAACACAGCCGCGTTTTCCGTAGAAGTGGTACATGAATGCGGTGAGGTGAGCAGGCTGTGTTGAGCTCATGTGGTCCAAGATTGGGCACTGATGCATCCATGGCCAAGGTATATAAAGCCCTCGGCCTCGCTGCGTCGCATCGCATTAATTCGGACATCTTGTATGGGGTTGCTTGAACACGAGCGTATCAATGAGCTGCGAGCGCATTATGCTTCTCTAGTATAGGGCTTCTTCTCCAACGCCGGTTTCGCGACAACGCCACGATGGACTACGGCTATGCAGTTTTGCGACGACTTTTCTGCCAGACCTCCTGCGGACCAGAAATCTTTGGCATAGAATGTGACACGGCCAAAGATGAAATACGAGAGACCAATCGCTGGTCCTGAACACCGCAGAAAGCAGATGTGACGAAAAACGAGGAGGTGCATAGGTCCTTCTCACTATGCCTCGCGCCACGACGGGCTCATTGGATATCGCGACGGCGTTGTGGCCAAGGTGGGTTGTCGTCGGCGTGGAGGACAACTCAACTGCCGTTTCCCCCCCTTCTCTCGCGCTACCTTTTTCTCAATAATGACTCCAAAAAAAAGGAGAGGGGAAGTTGTGCAAGGTCGTACACATGGCGTCGCGGCGCGATCCGCGATCTGACACGCGACCCAGTTCTCGGCCCCGCGTCGCGATGCGCGCCTCTGATTGGCCAGCGACGCGAAGTCCACGCCTCTGCATCACGGTTTTGACGCCACAACCTACACGGCCGCGAAAATACCACATTGAGACAACATCCAGTTGGATGGCAAGGTGGCGCAAAGAATCGCGCAACCGGCTCCATTGTTCCGCAGGGCTGATTGGAATGTAGGCCACTTACACCGGGCCAAGCAAGCCTACCAAGCTACGGGGCACGGCAAGGTTCTTTCGCTTCCCTCACCGACCATTCAAGTCCAGTCGCTGCGGGGACGATGCTGCATTCGGTCCAGGCAGCGATATTCTAAGCCAGTCGGTGCGCGAACCTCACGCGCGCTCTGCGTCTTCCGTCTTCCCCGGGGGTCCCCTGTCGCCCTACGCCGGTCGAGATCCAGTTGTTTCGTTTCGTTTTCGCGGGAACTGCAGAACAAGCATACCGTTTGAGGTTGGGTGGCTGAACGCACGTCTTATGCAGGTCGGTGGAGGACGAGATGCTCTGCGCCGCGGCGGAAATGGGAAGAGCTATGAAAAATCAATCGAGAGGGGTCGTGGTCGGGATATATACCGTGCTTCCCATTCCAAGTGGCCTTGTCTCCTTGTTATTCAATTTTCGTTGCTACAGCAGTTTGGCCAAGTAAGAGCATTGTATCCAGCATCCTGGCTCGACTTATACCAACTTGCTCTCACTTGACAGAACAACGATTCTCACCATACCAACAGCACCCTCACCGAGGCCACTATCAAACGACTCGTTCCTCCTTGCCAACATCAAGCTTCAATCACCCCATCATCCTGCGCAACCCCGCCCAATGAGACAGATATGGCGTCCACAGAACAGCAATTCCTCGGCCTCTTGAGAAGCGACCGCATCAAGGACCAGCTCCTCGCGCACCTCGGCACCAGCGACCTCTGCGCCCTGCGCGGCTCCTCGTCCGCCTGCTGCAACCTCGTCACCAAGCGGCTCTTTACCCGTCTGCACGTCACCTTTACCGCCAGCACCTTTACCAAGCCGAGCCGGGTGGCCGCCCTCGGCCGGGTAGGGCACCACGTCGAGCACCTCACGTTTTACCTGCCGCACTCGCCGGCGACGTTTCTGCCGCCGCTCGTGCACCCGCAGACGGGCCGCGAGATCAGCTTCCTGTACACGCCGCACACGAGCACGCACGCGGCGCTCACGCGGCCCAAGTACGCGACCGCGGAGCTCGGCGACATCCTGACGCAGCAGTACCCGCCGCTGTTCCACGCCGCCACCAACGTGCCGAGCTTCATCCAGGCGCTGTCGCGCGTCGCCGGCGTGCGCCACCTGACGGTGCGCTGCCCCGGCCAGCACCCGGCCGAGCGCTACCGCCGCGACGTCGTCGACTACGCCCTCATCAGCCTGCGCATCGCCGTCGAGCGCGCGCCGCTCACGGCCCTGCACAAGCTCTCCCTCTCGTCGCTGCACCCCGCCGCCCTCGCCTACCTGCGCCCCGTCCACGCCATCGGCAGCGTGCCCTCGGCCGCCCGCCGCTGGGCCCAGATCCGCAAGCTGCGCCTGTCGGTCGAGGCCTGGGACTTTGCCAGCGCCGCCTCCCCGGGGCTGGACCACCTCAAGATCATCGACGACTACATCCGCGCGCTCGCCCCGCGCCTCGAGAAGCTCGCCTTTGCCTGGGTCGGCGCCGGCGGCCCGGGCCCGTGTCCGATGGCGCTGTCCGCCGATCCGCTGTTTGCGCCGCCGCGCGCCGCCCAGAAGCTCTTCCACGAGGTGACGTCGCCCATGTCGCCGCTGCCGGTGCGCCCGTCGCGCGCGCCCATGCACCTGCCCGTGCTGCGGTACCTGCAGATCCGCAACACGGCCATGAACGCGCCGCAGCTGCGCCGCTTCATCGCTGCCCACCAGGACACCGTCAGGGAGTTTGACTTTGAAAACGTCTCGCTCGCCGACGGCGGCCGCTGGGACGACGCCCTCGCGCCCGTCAGCGAGGACCGCAAGTGGTCCCGGAGCGGCCTCGCTGCCGCCTCGCGCCGCCACAGCCTGGTCATGAGCGAGAGCTCCGACGACCTGCCCAGCCCGAGCGCCGCCGTGGAAGCCGTCGGCAGGGAGCTGCTCGGGCTCGATGTCGGCGCGTACGGCTTCGACGATGAGGAGACGACGGCCATGGAGGAGCTTGCGGAGGATATGGCTAGCGGCTTCACCACCAGGATCAGGAAGAAGAAGCGCTCCAACAAGCAGCACCACGCCCGCCACGACGAGCACCACCGTAGCCAGCGCAAGCACAATCGCAGCGCCAGCGAGCCCGACCACAAGTCCCCTCCTCCCTCCCCTCCGTCGCTGCCCCGCTCCCACTCGTCCTCCTCGCAGCTGTCCTCGTCCTCGCTGTCCTCGCTCCTGCGCCGGCGCCGCCCATCGCACTCCTCGTCCTCGCAGGACAAGCCGTCCCTCGAGACGCTGCGCACATCCCCGGTCCCCGACGCGTGCATCTCGCGACCCATTCTCGCCACGGACCCGCAGCCGGTCCTCCTGCAGCCCACCGTGTACGACCCCCGCGCGGCGGGCAGGGCGGGCGACGACGGCATCACCGCCGTGCAGCGCAACCTCGAGCAGGAAGAGGCACATCGACTGCTCGCCGAGGACGCGTCGGCGCGCGTGAGCGCCCTGCAGCGCGCCAAGGACGCCGTCATGACCAAGCTGACGCGCGAGTTTTCCAAACGCCACAGGACGAGCGGCGGCAGCAGTGTGTATGGCCACGGTCATGGCAGCGCTAGTAACAATAGCGCCGTCGCGGCGTGTCGCCTCATGGCCGGTCCTGACCTGATGGCCGGAGCTGGGAGCTTCTACACGGGCAACAGCAACTTTGTGCTGCAAGACAGACGGGCCATGGGCAGCCAGACAGCCATGGTGCCGCTCATGTTTAGCCGGGGGTGAGAGGAGCGAGGCAACAACAGCACGGAGATGCTCCCAATGAGTACATGTAATGGAAACGATCCATGTATTACGACTAACGGCCTTGGCTTTGTATTCTTGCCTTTCTTTTCATCTTCTTTCAAAGGCTCCACATTCCTTTCCTTTCCATCTTCTTTCGAATGCACCACATTCCTGTCATTTACCTGTATAGTTCTTTTTAAACGTCTCTTCAGCCTACAATATTTTTCTTTGAATACATGATATCACTTATTTACCAGTAGTGACCCTAACGAACACTCCTTGATGACCGTCTCGAGGGCCTTGACGTAGTCTACCCCTCCTGGCCCCCGTCAGCATGATATCCCTTCTCCTGCCCTCCACCCGTGACGACCGGCACCGCATCCACGTCCTGCTCGTGGCCCTCATCCGGTCCCTGACCAGCCGCAGGCCCATCTCCCCATCCGCCACCACCCGTCTCGCCTCATCCATGTCAGGGTTCAATCAAGAATCCATGGAAACGGTCAAGGCTACACAATTAACTACGTGGACAGTCGGTGCGGGGTGGCTTCGGTCCAGAGGATGAAAGCCAGAGAATCGCAACAGTGACTCTGTTCATATGCTAATTCTATTCCTTGTAAAACCGCTAAATGATCATTAAACGTCCCGAACCCCGATATTCCTCGACATTGCTAATCAAACGTAACCTTGCTACCCGTATGCTCAACCACTCTACCCGTCAAGCGCGCCTCCTGGATATCCGCCGCGCCGTCAGCCTTTTTATGCCTATGCTCTCTCCTCTCGCCGCCCTCACGCGGTGCGCCTCGGTCCGCCGCCGCCGCCGCCGGCCTGTCCTTGCCGAAGCGCTTCTTGTAGCGGGACTGGTCGTCTTCGGCCAGCTCGAGCTTGAGCTCGCGGCCGAGCATGCGGTTCACGTACCACTTGCGGGTCCTAAACTGCTTCTGCGGCTGGCTCTTCTTCGTCTTCTTCTGGTCCTCCTCGCCCTCGCCCTCGTCGTCGCTGGCGTCGCTGGCGTCGCGGAAATCGTCCTCGGTCTCGACCGCCTCCTTGATCTTGACGAAGCCCTTGACCGCCCAGGCCGCGGCCTCGGGCTCCTTGAACTTGACCCAGCCGTAGCCCTTGCACTTGCCCGTGTCCTCAAAGGTGGCCACCTTGGCCCACTCAATCTCGCCGCACTTGTCAAAGTTGCGGCGCACGTCCTCCTCGGTGGTCTTGAAGCTCATGTTACCAACAAAGATTTTACGGCTCGCATTAGGGTCCACGACGGGCTTGCCGTCCTTGCCCTCGGGCTCGCCTGGCTCCTTCTTCGGCCGGCCCTCAAACGAGGTCGAGTCCTTGATCAGCAGCCGGCGCCCGTGCCACTCCGTCTCAGACAGCGCAATGGCAGCCACCTTGGCCGCCACGTCGACAAAGTCCACGTACGCAAAGCCCTTGTTCGCGGGCGGCGGCTGGTCGGCCGTCTTGTCGCGCTTGCCGGGCTTGCCGGGCGGCTTGGACAGGGGCAGCTTGAGCCGGGTAATCATCTCGGTGGTGAGGGCGCCGCCGGAGTTGTCAATGAGCCACTGGCGCAGCTCCTTGGGCGTCACGGTGAAGCGCAGGTTGCCGATCCAGACGCCGTGCTCGGAGCGGGCCGCCTTGTCGTCCTTCTTGTCCTTGTCTGCCGACTCGTCGTCTTCGAGGTCGTCGTTGTCGTTGTCTTTTTTCGCTTTCGAGGTCGCGGGTTTGCCCTTCTTCAGGGCACGGCGCGCGCGCTTCGATGGCGGTTCCGGGGCGGTAATATCAACCTCGATCTCCTCGACGTCGGCCTTGCGCTTGGAGGCTTTCGCGTCGGGCGCAACGTCCACGGGGGACATTTCCTTTTCGTCGGAAGACATGGGGCCAGCGCGGAGATGAATATGGCGCAGGTAATCTTTAAAGAGGCTGTAATGGTCTCGAAAAAAACAATGTCGGCTGGGTTTCCTCGAGGTTCAATAAACCAACAACTTTGGCAGAAATTTTTCTGGGTCTGGAGCCGATAAGGCTTATCGCGGGAGGTACATGGCACCCGCGGGATCAGAGAGGCTCACCAGTCGCATTCGTATACAACAATGTAAATAACGGACAATGGACAATTAAATTTGTTCATGTTAATTCTGTCTTTTTTTGTGACTGGTTTAAGTAGGATTTGCAAATCTTCACGCAGCGGTACCTCAGATGCCTCTGTCAGCGCCGCCACAGTGGCGGTACAAGTGTTGTAGCTAATGCTGGGAGGTCGGAACACCTTGGAAATGGCGTACTTATTGGCATTCGTAATAGTCCTCAAGCACTGGTAAGCACTCAGGCGGTGCAAAATTAAAATACCCACGAAATGTTAGAACTTTCTTGCAAAAAAATAAGAAAAAATCGCCCAAAGTCGATTCACGAAGGACAACCATGAGTTGGAGAATATCATCTGCATTTCAAATATTAAGTAAACAACCAAAAGAAACACATACAACTTTCGAGTTTCCCTGCGCCAACTATTGCCTGTACCCGTCCTACCCGATTCACATCCTCTGCTGTAGTTATTCATCTCAACTTCTGCCTGTTCCAGATCTAGCCCCTACGATCCGCCCCATATCATACAAGGATTTAATCCCAGTGTAAAGTCTTTGCCCCTATTCGATTCGTCTACTACCGCGATAATAATAATTATAAAAACAAGGAAAAATTCTCTCACAACAGCAAGAAACAAGAAAGAGAAAGAAGGACTGTTAAAGAAGGAAATTCCCGAAAAAAAGGAAAAAGAAAACGATTGGGTGTTCGCTTGTTGTTCTGGCTTGTTGTACAATGAACGTGGCACGATGCCACCTGCGAAAAATAAAATGAGGCTTGCATGCGCTCAGGAAAGGATTGGCGAGAAGTGAAGAGAGGAAGCGACGTCGAAAGTGGATATAATAATGCTTGTTGTTGTTGTTCCCGTTGGAAAAAGTCGTTGCGCTCAGGCCTGCTCGTTCTGTCTGTGTTTGCAGTGACGTCAGGCAATCAAAGACACTCGACGTCAATGCGCCAAACTCTATTTTTTTTCTCCCTTGGTCAAGTACAAATTTTGCACTCGTGAAAATCCCAAAACAAAAAAGTCATGTCAGCCATGACACAGATCTGGGTTCGCTCAAGGCAGCGGGCGGCTGTTCCTCGACGGGCTTCCTTCAAAGCTCAAAGCCTTGCTCCTTGAGCTTCTCGATATCCCCCCCGGCCGCCGCCACCGCCTTCATCGCCGCCTCGCTGAGCCGTCTCCGCCGCTCCATGGCCTCTTTTTCGCGCCTCGCCTTGGTCTTGGAGCTGCCGCTCGGCGCGACGCCCGTCATGAGCACCGAGCCGTCATTCGGCGTGAAATTAACAAACCCGCCTCCGCCGCCGCCGCCGCCGCCCAACGAAATCCCACCACCGCCGCCGTCATCCGCGGAGAAACTCCCGCTACCGGCATCGCGCGACCGGCGCTTCTTGATACCGCTTGGCGTGCCCGGCACGCTGACCCGGCCCGAGGCGCTGCGCTGCGCCGAGGATGCCGCCGACGCGCCGGAGCTGTGCCGCGATTGACGCGTCGTGGTGCCGGGCGATGGCGAGGCCGATGGCGCGCGCTGCTTGCGCATCGGGCTCGACGACATGGTGCGCTGGTGGTGGTGCCGCGCGCCCGAGGACGGCGCCTTGGGCGGTCGCGCGGAGCGGCTAACTTCCGTAGGGACTTGGGGTGGTGGTGGTGGCGGGAGATAGGTGTGCGCGTTGAGGACCAGCTCGTTGACCCCCGTGCCGGCGCGCGGCTGCGGCATGTGAATCATCAGGCCGTTGTTGTGCGCCGCGGCCATGGCGTGCCCGCCATCACCGCGCACGTCGTACGGCAGCTCCCCGTGCTGCGAGTGCATGGCCATGTTGGCGTCTATGTTCTTGGCGTCAATCCCCCCGGGTCCGCCGGCGCCGCCCCACCAGAGATCCTGCTGGCTGCTGGCCGCCGACCAGTGCGCCCCGTGCTGCTGCTGCTGCTGCCAGTGGTGAATACCCTGCTGCTGTTGTTGAAGCATGGCCGCATTGCGCGTGGGCGAGTCCATTGGCGTGCCGAGGCCGCCTTGGCTATAGTACCGCATCTGCGGCGGCTGCTGCGGCGGCGGCGCGTGTCTCGGCGAAATTTCCCCGCCAAACGGGTCGTCAAACTGGCCCGATACAAAGGCACCGTTGGCGAGGCCAGTGTCCACCTGCAGCGGCGGGGGTGATTCGGGGAATGGCTGCTGCTGCTGCTGCTGCTGTTGCAGGTGCAGCGCGTGCTGGGTGTGTGCGCGGTGGGCGCGGCGACCGCGCGGCGGCACCTGAGCGCTGCCGGGCTTGATAGCCATGGGCGGGTTCTCCAGGCTCGGGGAGACGGCGCGCTGCATGGCCTGGCTGACCTTGCGCGTCTTGCGCATGGTAGCCTTGCGGAGCGTCGACGACAGGGCTTCCATCATCTTTTTGCTCCGGCGACCGGTGGTGGCTGTCGCGACGGCGGCCATGTTGTGCTCTGGCGCTGGCGAGACGGCACGGCGTAGAGTCGCGGCACCATCCTTTTTAGGGGAGTGCAGGGAAATACCCTCCAGCCGCTCGAGCGCCGTGTCGGAGACGGTCATGCCGCTGCTCGTGTACATGGCGCTGGCGGCGGGATCCTGCGCAAACATGGCGAGCGCGCTGGTGTCGACGTCGTAGCCGGCAGGGTTGGAGGACAAGAAGTCAAAGTCGTCGGCGTTGGAGACGCCCGACGAGGTTGTGCTGCTCTCGTGCTGGTTGTGGGGGATGTGGTGTTGGTGCTGGGAGGGATCCAGGTAAAAGGGCTCGGCGGCGACGGCGGTGGCACCGCCGTGGCCGGCATCAAAGTCGAGGAACTGGGAAAAGAGATCGGGCTGGGAGTCTTCGAGGCCGGCGCTGGGGACGTCGGTGTCGGGCCAGGCGAAGCTGGGGTCCCGGTCGCCGGCATCGACCGGGTAGGACGAGGTCCAAAGAGCCATGGCCTCCGGGATGTGTTGGTACGGGTGCGAAGCACACAGTGTATGTGTAGGTTGGGGACACTGTTGGGTGCTGCGATGCGAATTGCGACAGCACGGTGTATGTTGTTATGGTATTCAGGTAAGCAGTGCTTCTTGCTGGCCCAAGTGGATTTTGGTCGGATGGTGTATAAGTCCAGCGGAGGAAGCGGTTCTTGTAGGCGATGGGCAGTGGATGGGATCAAGAGAGGCTCCGGTGTGAAGCGGACCATGCAGAGAGTGAATGAAGAAAAGGCTGTTAACAGGAAAGAGGAAGGTGAGGAGTAAGAGAGAGGAGAGAGAGAGAGGCAGCGGGCAAATGGTGGTATATCGGGTATTTGTGGGGGAAGAAGCCGAGCAAGATGAGCGAAGAAGGGCAGAGGGACGGGCAGGGCGGGTGGGCGGGCGGTAGCTGGGGCAGCGAGAGAAAGTCGATACCAAAGTTGCTCTGTCGGGGCCCCCCCTTTGTCTCCCCATTGGAAGTCGTGAGATGCGGAATAGCTCAGACCAGAGCTGTTGCCGTCTGTTTGGGCTTGGTGATGGGACATGCGGACTGGAGCGAACAACTTTGGACGGTAACCCACGGCAACGGGCAATTGGTAATTTATACGAGCGCTACTACGAGACAACCATGTTCTACTTGTACATGTATTTGCCATGGTAGACAATGGTGGGAGGAATGCCTCTGGGCGGGCAAAATGGAGATGGGCATTCCAGCCGCCGAGGACTAAGTGGTTGGTGGTGGTGGTGGTGGTGGTTGTGTGTGGTGGGCATCAGAGACACCACACTTTGAGGCAACAAGTGGGAATGGACAGACTAACTAGGCTCGAACAGAGCCGAATCGACAGGTTTCTCGACTCCACACCCTGTTCGATATCGCCAGACCTTTCTTTTACGCAACTGACGAGGCTCACGGTGTTGGGTCTGGACGGGAACCAGTTGGGTTGCGCTGATTGGTTCTGGTGCGGGGGGGGAGGGGGGGGCTCTAGACTTTCTGTGTAGTTGGTGGTGGTTGCCGATGTGGTTGTGAAGGGTGGTGGGGAAGGGCGGGGGGGCCAAAATAAAAAGGGAAAAAAAGAAAAAGGAAAAAAAAAGAGTGTACGAGAAAGAGAGGGAAAAAGTGATGAAAGTAGTAACAAGAGGAAAACTATAAAGCCCTTTTGGTGGTTGGGGGATAAGACGAACGAGAAAAGTAGAAGAGGAGTGGTCCCTATGAAATCTTAAAGACTGGGGAAAAAAGAGCACGTATAGTCTGCCCGATCAGAGCCGGCCGGAGGGGGCGAAGGGGATTGCCGGGCCAAAAAGTAATCCCATTTTTTTTTCTTTTTTTCCCTGGCTACTGCAGGTTTGACAGGGGCGTTGCTTTAAAGGTGCCATGCAGGTTCTGATCGGAAGAGGGGGGGGAAGAGAAAAAAAAAGCCATGATGCTACGTTGGGGGGGGACGGCGCTGATTGCCGATTGGTTCATGGCGGGCTACAAGCACAGCCCTGCCTGCCTGCCGAAGAATGTGCAGAAGGATGCAGAAGGGATGAAGAAATAAAAATGTGAATAAAAAATGGCGATTTTCTTTTTCCTTTTTTTTTTTTTACTTGATTCGATGGAATAAATAAAACGCCCTTTGCATTTGGCAGGTTCTAGTTCGTTACGGAAACAATGGGCGATTTGCGGCATAAAGCCGAGACAAACCCCCTTGACGAACTGGTATGCACAACATGGGTTGTGGACATGGCAACGGCAGGACCGTTGAGCGCGATTCAACCCTGTGCGACTGTGATGCAGAAAACGCCTCTCTGTTTGTAATATATGATTGGTATTTTTTTTCTTCTTCTCTTCTCCTCGCTCTTACCACATCGTCACCAGACCACAACTGCCCGTGCACTTTTATCGTTGGCCAAACCGACCACAAACCAGAAGAGAAAGAGTCCAAGCAGAAAAAGTGACAGCGAGCAAGGGATTC
Organism: Cordyceps militaris CM01; assembly: GCF_000225605.1. NCBI lineage: Eukaryota > Fungi > Ascomycota > Sordariomycetes > Hypocreales > Cordycipitaceae > Cordyceps > Cordyceps militaris. The sequence continues at coordinate 555,377 of NW_006271975.1, read as the reverse complement.
AATTACTCGGTTCGTCGTCAACTAGAGCCCCGTGGTTCGACTGCTACAACTCGGTTAAACAGGCTCTGTCATATTTGTCAAAAAAGAGGCCGTGCTTCCACCGCAACGGACCTTCACCTTCAGCAGGGCCAAGCCAATGAAACCCCCCACAAAAGGACGGAAACCCACTGTATTCCAGCTTATAGATTTGTTTCCCACTCAAGATGAGCCTTGTCACTTGTTCGTTCCGGTTCATCGTCCCAGCAGCTTGGGGCCGGGCGAAAGAAGAAAAAGAAACGAGTCAATGTTGATCAAGTATCACTTTGACAGTTAATACCCGCCCCAAATCTCGACAACAATGCCCCCAAGCACGCCAATTGCCCAGAACGCAACAATCCGGTCAGACCTGTCAGATCAACCGTCTTTGGCGCGGCGATCAAACCATGCACGATACTGGACGAGTTTTGCTCCACTCTCCATCTCAGCCGCTGGAGCCTTTTTTTTGCTTCCTTTTTTTTGTTTGTACCTATCGGTCGATGGCTGTTGCACGGACATTTGATATTAATAGTTCATTTTTTCTTTATTTTTAATTTTTTCGATCCCGGCCTAACTACCACCTACCTAGGCAGTTCGTTCAACGCCACTTTTGGCGGTTTTTGGGCTGAAATCTTGGTGCCGCCAGCTCGTTTGCTCGTCATGTACATACATACCTACCGTAACAATGGCCCGTGGCTGGCCCGCCGTCTCATCTTGTCGGTTGCGAGACGTCCCGGCCTTGTTGTCCCGCGGGCCGTTTGGTATTTTGCCCAAACATCACCAAGTCAACCGTAGTTGTGTGTGTGTGTTGTTGCGTGTCTGTGTGTGTGTCTTTTTTTGCTCCAGTGACCAACTTCAAGCGTTGTTGTCCTTGTTTCGTTCTGCGTCTGGCTTCCTCCTCCCTTTTCCTTTTCGGATTTGCCTGCCTCCCCTCCCCGGGTCTGTCAGCCCCGTGTTTGTCATGACTTGGGGTGCCAAAAACGAATTGCTTGGCAGTTCTTACCCCCCTCCATTCAAACAAGTGTGGTATTGGTCGGCCCGGATGGACGAGGGGGGGGGAGGGGGAGGATACATGACCCCTCCCATCTTCAACGAAAAGACGGCGGCACGCCGCACCGCAACGTACCGTTTTTTTTTCTCGACCTGATCAACCCCCCTTTAAGCCGTCGAGCCGTCAAGTCCCCAGCCATCGCTCTTGACCTAGATCCATTGGGGGAAAACCCAAGATGGAGGGGGCTTGTTGAAACTCTATTTCCGCCTGCTGTCACTGGGCTCTTCACGATTTATCACTCACGTCTACCATCAACTTGGGGCTTGGCGGAAACAGGCAGGAATCAACCCACCAATGAGCTGCATCTAGAGACCCCTCCTCGAAGCGGCCGAGGAAACGCTACGTTGTAATTGTAGCTATCAGCAGAGAGCCTTGCTCCACGGAGGCGGCCATCCATCAAAACCTAGGCGGGGCGAGCGGTGTAGTTCCGAGCGAGTTGTGTAGGTAGGTAGTTACTTTTGTTGATCAAGAGGAGCCCTTGCAAGGCCGGCCATCGCCACAAAGTCGTTGCCATCAGCCAGGCTCGGGGTATTCCATCCGAACGTCTTCGGGTTTTTCCATTGCGCGCTATCGGATAACAGGAGCCAGCTACCCGCATCGGAAGGACTTGAACAAATATATAAAAATAGATAAAAGAAACGGGGGGGCTCCAGTTCTTTAAAGGGAATTTACCATGATGAGATTTTTATAGTTGTAAAGAAAAACGAGGAGAGGGAAAAAAAGAAAAGAAAAGAAGACGAAGAAAAAAAAACGCCGACGAGGCTACCATCGCCAAGCCGCCCCTAATGCACGCATCTTCATCTCATGCGATGCAGTGCACAAGGCACATCGGTAACTACCGAGTATGCAAGCGCACAAAAAAAAAAAGATTGCCCCTGTTATCCCTGCATGTACATCCGTACATCCCCCAGACAAAGGCCAAAAGAAGGCTAATTTACCCAACAAGCCTGTGGCCCAGCAGCACACCAAATCACCACCATTGTCGTTTCTTTCTTTCTTTTCTTTCTTTTCTTGTTTCTGATCATCCTTGACGCATGGAAATTACCCGACAGCCAAATCGCTGGGTCACCTCGCGGCCTGTGCCTACCCCAGCATCCCGTCCCGTCTGGCCCCCTGGTCAAAGTGTCCTAGCGTCCCGTCTGACACCAGATCTTGTCCCTGGGGCATGCGGGAAAAAAAAGAAAAAAGGCTGCATGCAATTTCCTGCGCGTTGGAAATAAATCACCTCAAATGAAGCAAACGGGGTACATCTAAAAATACTCTGCAGGATAAATAAAGTGAAGAAATGTATATTCGTTCCGTGGTATCATGGTAATAATATACCGCGCCAGTCGCCCCTGGTCGTGTACATCGCAATCAATAACAGTCTATCCAGGAGAGAAAAGAGTAGAGAAAAATAAATCCGCCCGTCGTAGAAAGAAGAAACCTCAACGTGGAGTCTGGTTGAATCATTACCCAGGCCATCCGTGGTTGGAGAAAAAAAAAAAACTCCAGACAAATGAGTCAAAGACTGTTCCTCCCGGCTCCATCAGGCCGGCTATTCCCCGCCTTGGGTATGCATCTCTCCTGTAAAACGAAGAAACAACGCCGCCATGCCGAGAAGCAAAACCATTCTAGTTGGACAAACGAAAAAAAAAAGGACAAAAAAAAAAGGCAATATACAATGGCGCATTCGCATGTGCGCCTACCATGGATGCCGTGCATGTAAAACGTATAGACCTGGGGCTCGACTTCATCCCACGGGCGTGGCTGTCGGCGACGGAGAAGCCGACAGACAAATGGTGCTCTCTGACCGCGTCATCGAATGTCGGCGATGATCCAACTTCCGCCCCCTGCGCTTGCGCATGCGCGGCACATTGCGCACCACCTGCGAGCACTGCATGGCCGCCTCCTGCGACCGCCGAAACGTGAGGCTGGACCGCGCGCCGCCGGTCCGCCTGTGCGATGACGCCATGGCCATCATCTGCTCCAACTCCTGATCGTTGCCGAGCCACGACAGGTCCTCGTCGTTGTTGCCGCACTTCTCGTCCACTTCCAAAATCGGACACTCAATAACTGTCACCGTCGTCTGGGAACTGTTGCTCGCGCTGCGCTTCAGGCCTCCGCCGCTGCTGCTGCTTGGTGCGCCGAGGCCGTCTCGCGCCTCGAGTGGCAGGCTGCTGGATAGGACGCCACTACTTGCGCCGCTGCCCGGGGCTGTCGTCGTCGTCGTCGTCGTCGTCGTCGCCATCGGCACAGGCGGAGGCCGCATGCTGGCTTCGAGCATTTCCACGTCCACATTGCGCCGTGTGCGTGGTATCGCTATTGGCCGTGTTCTCGTCAAGGGTGTATTTTGCTTGTCATCTATATTGGGTCGGGTTGGGATTGTCGGCAAGGCAGCCAAGTCTTCAGAGCTGGCCGCCGCGGCCAACATCTGATACATTCTTTCTCGTGTCGCAGCGGCGGCGGCGCCAGGCCGGTACCCGTCCGCGGAGCTGCCGGGTTTTCGCAGGGAAGCTGCCTGTTCCGGAGGACGGGCCGTCGACTTTTGTACGCCCGTCCCACGGCCGGGTGGTCCGCTCCCGCTCCCCGAATCGAGAATTTGACTGCGGCGACGGTGCAACTCGGTTCTTGATCGCGGCACACCAACAGGTATACGTGCCGAGGCGATGGGAATGGGTTGCGGCGCCACGGTCGGCGGGACACGGGTGTATGCTTGGGTGTCGATCTTACGCCGATTTTCGTCATGATGCGTGGGTGCGGCGTCGCGAGGCGAGTTGGCCGTTTCCGGTTTGATGTCGGCGCCGTGGTCGCCTGGATCAGACGCCATAGTTATCCTCGCCCAGGGCTTAGGCCCAATCTGCTACTATCGACAGCGGACAGGATGATGCATGGAGTCTGAGGCTGTGTAACGCATGAGTGAAGATGTCGGTTGGGGAGTCGTCGTGCAGGACGTCGGACGTTGGACGGTGATGTGTAGGTTGTTGGCGACTGGTAGAGGTAGAAAAAAAAATGTGGCGAGAGTGTTGCGAATTGTGATTACTTTGTTAAGAAGGTAGGGGAAAAAAAAGAGAAAAAAAAGGACAATGAAAAGAAAAGAGGGCGAGATCAGAAAACGTGGGAGACGAGAATCGGGGCCTTGCAAACCCGGGATTGTGGTTCAGTGGGTAAGTGGCCGCTGAGAGCGGCAGCGGGGGCGCTTGACAGGGAGAGAATCCACAGCCAAGCCACGGAGAGGACAGGGGGGAGGGTCAGCCCAGGGCCAGGGTTGAGTGAAAAGGTCGCGGAGAAATAAAAGGACGAGGGGCGTATTGAAGTTTTTCTTTTTCCTTTATCCATGCCTGTACGGAATACGGATATGCACTCAGTAGAGGCAATCGCGCGTGGTTGAGAATGGGGATCGTCGCGTGGCGTGGCGCAGAGCCCGATGGGTTGGGCCACGCGCAGGTAGGAATGAATTGGGACGGGCCGAGGAGAGGAGGAGCCAAGTCGTGGGGTTGGCAGAGTGTGGCGGCTCGTCTGTTGGAGGTTTTTTTTCTTTTTTTTTCTCCCGTCACGGCAGATAGAAGTGGTAGGATGTTTGGTGAATCGTGGGCGATGACGCGGTGGGAGATAAGAGGAGAGAGGAAGAAGAGGAAGCACGAAGCGAAGAGGCTAGTTAATAAGGCTGCGGGAGAGACAAGTGACGGACCGGGGATCGGGGACGACAAGCAGTGGCGATGGGAGGTTTATGTATCCTAGCTGGTGGTGTACAAGTTGAGGCCATGGCAGCGCAGTTTTGATGACGGTGCGAGAAGTGGCTGGCACCCGGGCAATCTTCGAGGCAGCAGTTGGTCAGCAACGAGGCCTCTGCTGGGCATCACAGCTCACAGACCAGACGACCAAGATAAAGAAGAGTCGCCAAGTCGCTACGAGTTAGATGGAGGTGTGAGCGGGGCAACAGGCAGCAGGGAGACGCCCACTTGCTATGTACAGGTAGGATGGAGGTAGGGGAGGTAGGTACCTCGTTACTTGCCACTGTGCCAAATTTGGTGGTGCCCCGACTCCCCGGTGCGTGGGACCAGCGCACAGCAGCCTCGAGGTTTTTTTTGTCCATTTTGCTGCAGCCTTTGTTCATAACATGGTCAGTGGCGTGCAGGGGTTCAGACCTGCCTGCTCACCTCTGGTATTTTGTATTTTGTATTTTGCATAAAACGCTGGTGCGCGCTTCATCAATCCGTTGTTTGCCCGCCCGGCTGGCCTTTGCATCAGGACGGTTTTATTTTTCTTGTACATATTTCCGATGGACCTCGTCGCACGGCGTCCCGCGCCGTCAGCGGACGGGACGGGTACTTGCAGCGCCATCGAGAATACCACGTCATGTACAAATTACTGGTACCACGGTACTGTACTAATTTGTACCAATGCACCAATTTTACATTTGCCAATACCAATTTACCAATTTAGCTCGATGCTCATCTGTACCGAGAATAACTAGAGACGACGAAAAAGAAAGATTGTCTCATCTTCATTATTCCTCCGCCATGGCACGGCCCCTCCCATTCCGCACTGCGATTCCGGCAGTTTTTAATGTCTGTTCTACAATACTCTGTACTCTAACCAACTATGTACCCCTACTAACCTAATAATAAGTAATACATACCACTGACCACCTTGTCGTGCACATCTTGCCACGACACCACACCTCGCCGACCTGCAATCCTCTCGCTTCCATTCATCCATTCATCTCATCCAAATCCAAACACGCCCAACTTGACAACATTCCAGCGGTTACCCTGGCTGCCAAACCATCCACCCACCACACAGGCACAGCCCAGCCCAGCCCAGCCAATGCCATCGCGCAGCTCCTCTGCGGCCTGGCATGGTGCATCGAACACGATTCACTTCTCCAGCCAGTCAGTCGCAGGGCTAGCGTGCAAGCATGGTCGCCGACCCTCTCGAACACAGCCATCAGGCTCCAGATGGGCCGATCCCAAACATGCTTCCAAAACAGGCTTTTCCCACCTGCCATCGACAATCTGCAGCAGACGAGACGGTTTCACTACGTCAGACCTTGACCGGCACAGTCGTTTTCGTGGGGCGGCCCGTCTTGAGGCCCTGGCCAGTCTGTATGTACTGGCCTTTACTAATTGTCAACCACACCGCGTATGTACTGTACCTTCGATCGCAGTCCAGGACGGAGTAAATGCTTGGTTTATCCCCTTTCATAGTACCCTGCATGCTCTAGACACTGCCACAAGGCAAAAATCAGTCCACAACCCGCGAGCTTGGCTGTCCTTGAACCATGTGCGACTCTTGGCAAAAGCCTCACCACTTACTTGCCCCTCACGCTGCTCGTACCAAGTAGACACTTTACACTTTCAATAATCCCTTTGCCCTTCCACCAGCATCCCCCGCTTCTGTCTTTTTCATGACGTCGATATATTCAATAGATCAATTCTCTGCACAACCCTGCTCGACTACTCCCGTCGCTCTCTAATAATGCAATAAGCGCCCGACCCTCGAACATTCTCCACGCGGGCGCTAACCTCCCCCAGACCATTGGCCAATCTGTTCCTCCAGGCCATGTCCATCATCCATTGGCTAAAGCTCACCAGCTCAATCCTTGGCGGGGAGGGAGCTTGCCCCGGATGCTGCTGAGGAGCTGAGTTGAGTGCGCAGCTTTGCCTCTCCAATTGTCTTCTTCTTCCCTGACTGCGCAAAAACTTCCCATCCTTCTCTCTTCAAATTCGGCTTCGTACGTTTCACCGTCTGGCCTGTTTCCAAAATCGCTCTCAAAACGTCCTCTGTGCTATCCCAACCCCTGTCCTATAACCGAGGACAGCCTTGTGCAACTCAGCTCTGAAGCGGGGAATCACGCGGCAAGACTCAACAGCCGATATTCTCAACCTCTCCATTCGCTTCTTTGTCTTGTTCGCCAGACACTGAATAGTGCGTCTTGCGCATTCTATCAACATGTCTGCACAACCTCACAACTACTACCCTCGTGAGACCCCATCCACTACCCCGCCTCGTCCGGCCGTCATTTTGCTAACCACCGTCCAGCTCCTCCCGGTGGTGCTCGTACGTTTGTCCTCGACTAACCTCGACTTTCCTCCCTAATATTCACCGCATAGAAGCCTCGCAGCAAACGCCCGATAACCAGCGCATCTACTCGCCGCCTCCCACCACCGCCTCGCCTCCTACTCAGCACTACCCAGCACCTCCCACATCACCACCCACGACACAGTACGCACCACCACCCACCGGCCCGTCACCACTCGCCCAGCAGCAGTACGCGCCGCCCCCGAGCGCATCGCCCTCCATCAAGCAGTATCCTGCGCCTCCGTCCGCGACCCCCAGCGGCCAGCCGCAGTTTTACCCTGCCCCGCCGTCCTCGACCGGTCCCAGCAAGCAGTATGCCCCTCCGCCGCAGCAAACGCCGTCCCCGCACTACCCGCCACCGCCTGCTAGCCCTCCGTCGCACGATCATCAGCAGCAGCCGCCGCAGTATGCCAACCTCGCCATGAGACCCGGCACTAATCAGGCCTACCACTCGCCTCACAACTCCCAGCAGTACGCCGAGCCCCCGCCTGCCTTTTCCAACCCCAGCGCCGCCTACCCACCCGAAAAGGCAGACGCCCACCAGCTGCGACAGTCTCAGCCGCCGCAGCCCCAATTTGCAGCGCCTCCGACCTATCCCAACCCGGACGCAGGATATCCCGCCGAAAAGACGGCCACGGCCGGTCATCGCCCCGTCAGCCAGCTCTCGAGCCAGACGGGTGCCTCCGGCCCTGGCCCCGGCCCGGCCTTTGTCGGCGCCGTGGCTACCAGCGACGACGTCGGCACTTTCAACGGAGGCAGCTACCGCATCAGTCACCGTGACTGCAATACTATCCTGACCATCCAGCTGGCCATGGGCTGCCCGTTTGGCGCCAAGCCCGGCTCCATGATTGCCATGTCCCCCACCATGACCCTTCGCGGCGAGTTCAAGTTTAGCGTCAAGAAGATGATTGCCGGCGCCGAGCTCGGCCACTCCAACTACATTGGACCCGGCGAGCTCCTGCTCGCCCCGCCCATGCTCGGCGACATCACCACCATCCGCCTCGATGGCGCCGCCCAGTGGACCTGCGGCCACGACGCCTATCTCGCCTCCACCCAGGGCGTCCAGAAGGACCACAAGCGCCAGGGCCTCGGCAAGGCCATGTTTAGCGGCGAGGGCCTCTTTGTCTACAAGATGAGCGGCACCGGTATCCTCTGGGTATCAAGCTTTGGTGCCATTATCCGCAAAGATGTGAGCCGCACCCAGTGTCCCTCCTCCCGTGTTACCGACTAACAAGACTGATGTAGCTTGCCGACGGCGAAAAATACATCATCGACAACGGCCATTTGGTCGCTTGGAACACAAAGTACATCTTGGAGCGAGTTGCCTCTGGTGGCATCATTTCCAATTTCGCCTCTGCTGAGGGCCTTGTCTGTAAATTTACCGGTCCTGGTACCGTCTACATGCAGACGCGAAACGGAGTAAGTTTCCTTCTTTCGCCACTCCATCCTATTCACACTGCTAATTCCCGTAGCGCGCCTTCGCTGCCTTTATGGGTGGTCAATCGTATTCAGGCGTCTAACCAGAAATTTCTCTCTTCTCCACGGATTTAGCATATCAAACAGTTTTGACCGTTGAATGAATACATGCCATCGTTTTCTCATTAGAGGTCCTGATGACCACATCTTGCAGGCAAATAACGTGCCTTCCTTCCTTGCCGTGGCAACGACCTCGCACCTGCATCATCGACACGGCTTAGCAGCAAGCTCCCCTAAGCGAACAAGACAAGATTGCCCCTGGAAGTTTTCGCTTTATGCAACCATTTCATCGTGCAAACATCTTCCAAAGCCTGCGTCACTCTACCGTTTAGCGATTTCTAGAATCAAGCCCGTATCGTTTTCTTGATCCCTGGCGGCGCAGTTTGCAGCCTTCTACCCAAATTCATCACTTCAAGCGAACGCAGCACAGAGGCTGCCCAATAGCGAACAACAAGAAGAGGCTCATACTCTAGGAGCATCCACACCTAAACCAAGATCCTTTTCGTCCCACGGGAGTCTCAACCAAAACTCATTACCACCCTACGGCTCAGAAAGAACAGCATCATGGTCGTTTCAAGCACTGCAAATCCAAGCACGATGCGTACCACCAAGACAAAACCCGGCTCCATGAAGCCAGTCGGCGGAGCCAAGCGTATCTGCCAGGACCGCACACAATCTGATGACACTACTCCAAAAGCAATGAAGGACCCCAACTGGAGGACTCGCCAAGACACCGGATCCTCCACAGACATTGAGAATGTGATGCCCCATACGGATCAATTTATCAGCAAGCTCTACCCGCAAATTGACTCTTTGCACTGCAAACACTCATCCCAAGACGACCGAAGCAGCTCTGACTTTTCCATTTTGGAAAAAAATACTTCCGAGTCGTCGTCAGCTTCCGACAACTTTGTCAAGATTATCAAAAAGATTGATCTGAAGCCTGTAGATGGCCGGCAGATGAGTATTTTCGAGCTTGAAATTCACCCGGCCCCTACCACTACACTTACCGGCGGCCAAGGCTATGTCAAAGTCTCCCGGAATATAACCAGTACTCAAGGAGGCTCGAGCTCAGATACCGAAGTAACCGCATCTTCGCAGAGCGCGGAAAATATACACACTCCTGACGTATTCCAGCTTGATACTTGTCGCCAGCCGATATCCTCCGCCCCATCCCTCCCCCAGTTGCACGAATCGCACAGGGACAAGAGCGTTGACATGTCCTTTAGTCCGAGCTGCCCCGTTCCTCGCGATCGAAGTACGGCGGATGGGCCCGTCAAATCCCCTCAGACTGCCATTCGAAGCGGCCGTGACCAGGCCTTTCAAAGACTAATTCAACGTCTTAACCGTGATAACCATACTACCACAACAAAACCATCACGTTCACCGATGAAAGCGCAACTCAGGCCTAAGCCACCCGGGCTTGAATATACAAACATGTTTGCGAATTTTCGAAGACCCACGGCGGGTGAAGGCCGACGCAACCAAACTATATCCGACTTCAAGGTGGACTATTGGGACCGTAGCCAGTCAAGTGTGACTAGTCGTGAAGGCTCCGAAAGTACCGTACAGGTCTCCAACAAGCAAAGCACGTGGAATCCGAAAGCGAGAGAATTCTTGTCACTGGGATACCGACAAAACTCTCGGCGTCCACTTCCCTGGGACACTGACGTTGCTGCTTTGCAGACTTCGCAGACTTTGCGGGAGAAGGCCTCGCACAACCTCAACCCATTGCCACAACCTGCATCTGCGGCATGGCCGAAAGCCAACCCACTCCCGTTCAATCCGTATCTGACACCCCAGGATCAAAGTAACTTTGTCAATGGTTCATTGAATGTACCAGTGGCACCACTCGGCGCGGGCTTCAACTTGGGACCTGTCCCAGAGACTCTTGACACTCCTCAGTATCTGGCCGGAAACCCAGTTTCACAGCCATCAGTCTTTGCAGTTCCACCTGCGACCAGTATCCAAACTCCGATGATGCCTTTTGGAAACTTGACAGCGCAACAAATCGCCGCTGCCCAGCAGATGGCGGCTCTGCCGTACCTTGCCTCACTTGCAGCTCTCGGACCAATGCCGCTCCTGACTGGACTGGAGAGGCCGAACTTTCCTGCCAACAGCCAAAGGCCGCCAGTCCCGAAGCCGGTTTTTCCTAACGCCGGTGCTCAGCTAGCATATGAGGAGTGGATTGAATGGCGAAAGGCCAATGAACCGGGGTATGCCGTTGAATGCAAGGCCCGGCAACAGCGGAGATCCCAAAGAGTCAAGCTCCCCAAAAAGGACAGCGGAGACAAGCCCGAGTCTCACCTTGTGCCAGCCAAAGCAGTGGCTGCTGCATGATCTAAAACAATCCGCCTGCGGTGTGTGCCTCAACGACTCTAGCACCACCCTAGCACCCGTGCAGTCGACGAATGCACCTTGATCAGTTGGACCGAATACATATTTCTTAGCTATCGTTTCTCTTACTCATTATTTCAATAGGTCTTCGGATTGATTTTACAGGAGAAGCGCGAATGAGGGGATGAATGTATCGGATAATGCAGACGTTACCAATTGGATTATCAATGTTGCGTAGAATATCATATAGTGTTCCAGGCCGCTTTCTTTACGCGGTTTAATAATAATGTTGTTTATTCTTTATAAGTACCTATAGGCAGTGATGCACTGCTCTCGTCCTACTTGTTTGGTTTTGTCAGCTAAGTTGAAGATGCCATTAGTGAGTAGGAACCCATCCACGCACAACCCTCGATCCAGACGCCGCCTCTTGGCCGTTGCACCCTCGTCGCCCCCGAACCGCTCAGAACGGTGCCAGAGCTCTTTGGGATTTGTAGAGCCCCGTGTCCGCCCGTCCGCCCACCCCCCTCCCCACCGAGCCAAGCCCTGCCACGCAAAAGAACGCCTCAGCTGATGGGCGGCGGTGATGGGGTGTGTGTGTGAGTTCGGCGGTATCCCAAAGCGGAAACGGCCATTGAAGGCGTAGTCAATCAAGATACGTCCCGGATGATGTCAGTGGCCACATAGTCATCATTCGCCTTGACAATCACAGGAAGAAAAGAGGTTTGCTGGCAAGAGAGGTAGGTAGGTCCATGTGAGTGGAAAATAAGAAGCGAATCATGCTCGTCTTGTTGTGAAACATGTTTACATCTATCAAAAAAAGGTGAAATGGACAAGAGAAGAAAAAAAACTGATGCGCAAACACAAAGCCGTCCCAGAAATCCTCGGTGTACAGTAGTAAAAACCACGAATCGTTGAAAGAAACAAGATATGTGGTGGGAGCAAGAACAAACAGGTATCAAGAAACAAAAAGTGAGCAAACATGTCTGAACCAATAAGATGGATTCCCCCAATTTTTCCCGGACAAGTTAAAGCAACCAAATGAAAGCAAAACAAACCCGCTTCGCTAAAGAAAGCACAGATTCATGACAAGTGCAAGACCCATTGTAAATGGTCTCTATCCTCTTCCATCGCCATCACCCAGTCATGACCGACTCCAGGAAGTGCAGTCCTCGCCCTCGGCGTCCTCCTCGTCAGCAGTGTGCCGCGCCATTGAAGCGCGGCGGGTGGCCGCTGAAGAGACGCTGGCGCGCGAGCGACCGCCGCGCGAGTTGCCGCCGCCCTCGCCGCGCAGCGGGTTGCACAGCGTCCAGGTGCCATCCGCCGTCTGGCGGGTGACGTTGACGCCGTCGGCGGCGGCCCATTTGGTGAGGGTCTCGTCGCCGGGACCGCCAAAGAACACGGGAGCTTCCTCGCCGGCGGCGGCGCGCTCGAGGTGGCAGGCCACGTGCTCCATGCGGTCGTCCCAGGCATTGGGGCCGTGGAATTCCGAGGGGCAGTTGGGCGCGGGGCACCGCATGAAGTGCGGTAGGACGCACCGCGTGCGGGCGGCGTTGGCCTGGAGTGCGCGTACGCGGTCCTCCACCTCGCTAGGCACGGACTTCTTCGACGACCCGAGCACGGGGCTGCCACCTTCAGACGCTCCCGTGTGCATGCGGCGAATGTGCTGCGTGTACAGGTCTTTGCGGTTGAAGATGGAGCCAAAGGCGGGCAGGTTCCGGGCCCGGGAGCGTGTCGAGGGCCCGCGGGTCTGGCCGCAGGTGCCCTCGATACAGATCCAGTAGCGGAGCGCGAGGTGCTGCGAGGCAACGTGACGCTTCCACTCATTCTTGGTGGGGAAGCGGGATGTGCACCCCGCGTAGTGGAAGACACAGAGGAGCGGTCGTGTGTGCTCAGACTTGACGTGCTTTTGGAGGGTAGGAACGTCGCGAAAGGTTTGTTTGCACTCCATGCACTCGGGCGTGGCATTTTCGGCAAGAGTTCTCATGGAGGGCAGGGTGGTGGGAGTAGCGGATGAGGGAGTCGGGTATGGCAAGATGGTATGGGAAGCACGACCAACGCTGACGGGCGATGGGCGACGCTGCTGCCTCTTCATCTCGCGGCTCTGTCTCTTGCGGGGAACGGAAACAGACGAAGCGCGTGTGTTGGTAGTGGCGTCATCGCCGGTGCTAAAGGAAGATGGGCTAGAGTGTCTCGCATCGCTATCGATCGAGGGAACGAGCAAGCCGGAAAAGACATCGCTGTGTTGGCTGAACCCGCGAGGCACAGACGAGTTGGAACCGCTGTGGCTCAGGTCGCGGCCGTACGGTAGAGGCGCCATGGAGACAAAGGCAGGATAGGCGCTGCTTGTGGTAGTGGTGAGCAAATCGTCAGAAGGGTGCATGTTGGGCTGATTCTCAAAGCCAGCACCGAGGTGAGCCATCTGGGAGGCTTGGATACTCGAGCACGACATGTCCGGCGCGGCGTAGCCGTCGTAGTACGGAGCTACACCACCGTTCCACGGGTGTTGGTGTTGGTGTTGGGTTTGTTGGTAGCTCCTGTCGGCGTCAGACAGCATCGCGGACCACTCTTCTGGTGTGCTAGGACCGTGTGAGCTTTCCATGGGAAAGTCGCTCTCAATGGAGTGACTGAGAAGGCTTTGTGTAGGCGAAGACAAGGGCAGGCTGTAGGCGACACTGCCCTGCAACGTCGTGTTTTTACTGTCGTAAGTGACGGCGTCAAAGTGTGAGGTCTCGGGGGTGTTGTACACAAAGGCGTGTGGCATAGTAGAGTGACAACTGGAAGCGTCGCTGGCAAACTGAGCAGACTCGTCGAGATGAGCCGGAGAAAGAGACCGGAGGTCGTCAAATGTCAACAGCTGGTTGACAGCAGGCAGAGTGAATTGCAAGTTGTTGGGGGGGTTTTGGGCCAGCATCCTGTCCCAGAACAGAGAGAGAGAGAGAGGAGAGAGGAAACGGGTAGAATATATGCGGGCCAACGAGCAGGCAGAAGGGGAGGGGGGTGGTGTATGGATGGGTGGGATGGGGAACCAGACGGGGGCCAAAAAACGGCGAATTGCAGGATTTCGTTGGTGGCAGAAGTGAGTCCAACGGCGGCAGCGTTTCTATTTGGGCCAGCAGATTTGGCGGCTAGCGCAGAATAATGCTTGCAGCGGCACGTATTGCTATCTTCGGAAGAGCTGAAGGTGGGTTGAGCTGCAAGAGGTTGGGGACCATGCCTTGGTTTGCGTGGAATATGCGCAGGTAGACTGATGTGGTATCTCGGAAGCGTGAGAGGGGGAATAGTTCGAGGTTCGAGAAAGTCTGCGGTACTGATTGAGGATTGGAAAACAAGATCCGGTGTGAGACCAAGAGGGAAGCGGACCAGAGATATATATTCTGCCAAACCAAGCAGATGCAACGATGCCAAGGGTCCACCACCTCCTCGTCAAGAAGCTCAGGTAGGGGGGCCAGGGCGTGTGAGTCTATCTCGTTAGGGTGAGGCGTGGAGGAAGGCTCTTCTTTTTTAGATCGATGCAGGCAGCTTTTATTTTTAATTCCTACCAATGCTGCAAGTTAGTTGGTAACGACCATGACGAGATCGGCCGCCAACTTACAGCCCAGCGCCTTCGCCTTGCCTGGCCTGCCGACGACCGAGAGGGGGGGTGGGAATCTTGCCTTCGTTCAAGTTGCCTCGTTTATTCTGTGAGACACGCCCCCCCCTCCCCAGACCTGTCTGTAACTGGTGGCAGGAGACTTGGGGCCTTTCAGTCGCCTCCGCTGAACCTCCGCAGCCCTAGCCAACTAGCCTCCGTAGGCTCTTTTGGGCAATGACCGGGCAATCCACCGTTTTAGGGTCAACCTTGATGTGTACAGGGCGGTGGTAGCGCTGTCAAAAGAGCACAATGTTAACTCCGGCGTATTCCAAGCACAGAGGCGTTGTACGAGGCGTCTCGAAGCGTCTCCTCGGTCCGCCAATTCTAGACCACACTGGTGACGACACTTGCCGTGGTGCTGTCAAAAGAACCTGGAGCAAATCGACGTCATCTCATTAGCGCCTGTTCATGCGAAAAGACACCCATCTCGGCGGCACCATCAGCGCAAACGTTTGTTTTCTTGCTGTACTCGCGAGCTGGTCGCGATTACTAGGACCCGCCCCGCAATAGACGATGTGTCTAGTTACTGATATCTATCAGTTGGCACGTAATCCAAGCTCAGGGCGCAAAACGGAGGATGCGCATAACGGTAAGTGGGCGACAAGGGCACTGCCATGTGCCAGAACAAGGGTTGAAGGGGTCCCACTGAGGCCAATGCTGGCAATAACGCGAATTGCGGAACTCGTTTATCGAGACAGGTGCTGCCGGGGCTGAGGCTGTACTGTAGGTAGTGGACAGCATGCCCTGGAATCACTGACTTGCACCAGTTCGGCCCCTGGAGCCAGGCTCCTAGGCGCACATTTTCTGGTAGGCGGTGGAGTCTGCTTGTTCCGGTCGCCGGTCGCATTGCGTCTATCCGTAAATTTGTCCAGCGCGGAGTACGGCAGGCTCCGACAAGACCTTGTTGGTTCGGCGACTCGATGACTCGCCCTGGAAATTGACTAGTTAAACAACATCGTGACGGACAAAATATTACAGTTCTCTCGGCATTATGAAGCAACAACTGATCTGCATAGGACTTCAACCCGGGGCCAACTACTGTGAGATTGTACGAAGCTTCGTTCTTGAATCGCTCGGCCATGTCCTGTCTGGGGACTAAAATAGTGCCTGCCCACTGTAATGAGAGTCACAGGTACGAGTCTGCCGTGGTGTCGGTCGTCAGTGCTGCTGGTACCGTGGTGTGCGTGGTTATCGGTGAGGGTTCCGCCCCCGGGCCACCCCCTGCGCCGGGCCGATTTGCTGGAGGCTAACACCACTAGCTAGCAGTGACGCAACGACGTGTTGCGCAATGCTTGGCCGCACCGGGGCGCACAGCATTGTTTGTACCTGCTGGCAGTGCTGCACGGTGATGTGCAGAGGACTCGGCGCTGTGCAGAAGCTCACCGTGGACGATGCCAGTAGAGCGACGGACAGACCAGGCATATGCAGGATGTGACTGAGTCTCAAGTCTGCGGTTGGATTGTCTGCGAGTGATCAGCCTCTGATGCAACCAGCCAGGGCGAGGCCCCCAAAGCAAACAGCCACGAGTGTCAACAGGTGGCTGTGTCCACCTAAACCAGCCATTGGGGGCTCCAAAGTTCCCAATTGTTGTCCGAGCTGCCAAAAAGGACGCCAAAAATCAGGCAGCGCCTTAGCTGGAATCTCGACAGGCACGCAAGCCAAAGTTCGTTTTTGGTGCCCTTTCTACAGGGCTGAGAACCACACGGGGGCGTGCGTGCGGGCCAGAAGAAACCATGAGGCTGCGACGCTGCGACTCGTTGGAGATCGTCGCAACTGAGGCATGACTGATTTCGAGGCAAGCCACGTATATGAGCCAAAGAGCTAGTTATCCCACGGCTTTTTGTCCATTGAATGCGCCACTATTGGTGATGGTGATCCCTATGAGCGAGCCGGAATTGGTTGAAGATATCGTTTGTGTCTCTTGGCAGGGGCTGTCAAGAGATGCTGGCGTCAAGAGGCGCTGTGGGCGGTTTTCGCCTGATGTGGAATCTGGTGTGGCGATGATGGCTAAGCCGAGACTAGCGGTGGTTGCCATTTTCGTCAAGATGAGGCTTTGAATCGTGACCGGTGTGACGCCCAACGTTGATGTCACAGGAAAACACCCTGTTTTTTTATATATACCGAAGAGTGTCACTACTTTGCGATTTGCGCGTGGTCGGGGCTGTGCGGGCGAATGTCTAAGTTGATGCTGACCTCCTGCATCGCTGGGCAATCTTCCGTTTGGCACGGCCTGCATGACAATTGCAACACACCGAGTCAGCCAGGACGAGGGATCGGTAACAGAAGCATCGAGGGAATTCCAGAAACGAGCCAAGCGAAGGGTGCGCTGGAAGCCAGCTGTTTGTGGGGATTGGTCTGAAGAGTGACTGTTTGGTGGTCAGTTGCTCAGCAGCATGCCGTCAGCCGTTTGCGTTGGGTTGCATCGAGAGGCAGAATGATACTCCGTAGAGGTAGTTAGTCTCAGTTTTCCCTGACAAGATGGTCCCATGCACTAGAACTCGTTTGCGTTTCCTGTCTGGACCCGAAATGACTCTTTGTTGTTCGTAACAGCCGGCGGATGATATTGGTCCCGTCTGGCACTTTAACCGACCTCTTGTCGTGGCGCCAGTGGGGAGCCGCTTCGTGGGACGCATGGATATGTGCTTGGAGCCCGACAAGCTAGCGAGCAGCGAGCGGGGGGTGAGTGATGACTGAAGCGTACAAAGGATCGAAAGACAATTGGTGATGATGGAATTGCGGTGGATGTGGATGGTGCAAGGGGAGGGGGAGGGGGTGGCTGTGGATGAATTGGCCAGTAAAAGCGCAGGTAGCGCGGCCACGATTTTGGTGGTTATAGTAGCTGTAACTACTCCGTACCGTACCCCGTAGTTACCCCGTAACTACCAGTAAACGAGAAGGCCCGCCGCAAGCTTGCAAAGAAGAGAAGGGTGATTTGTAACGCTGTGCCTCTTGCAGCCCATAACAGAGACATGGTAATGAATATCAACGGGGGGGCTATCAGCGGCAGGCAAACCTGTCCGCTGTCCATGGTACCGTCAACGTCTCTGCTATTAGGGGCTGCTACAGGAGACCTGTACTCCGCATGCGTACTGCCCTGTATTTTGGCCTGACCACCTGCAGCATCAACGCCGGCATCCGTGGGCTGAATCACTGAAACTGGTGCCCATGCAGTCTGTAGATTATAAGTGACTTGCGTCGAGACACGGCCACGGCACGCCACAAAGACCTGCGGTCGTGTCACGTTGGGGGGCGTGAGAGACGGCCTCTGCGGGAGCCCAGTCAGAGTTGGCAGGATGAAGCGCGCCCTGCCACCCCCCAAAAGATGGCTCGACTTGATGATTACGGATAACTAACACGGCGGAGGCTTCCCTTTGTCGCCCTCGCCCATTCGCGTTCAAACGACCCCTTCTCGTCTATAATGGAACCCCGCTGACATGAGGGGTCGCGCATGGAACAACAGCAAAGAGGAACACAGACACACGCTCTCCCCCCCAGTAGTCCGCATCGCAGCTCTCCCGTGCGGCATGATCGATTTGCAGATTCACGACCAGAGACGGACCACCTCTGACAAGCCCCGCGTCGATATGGGGCCCCAGGGCGCGCCATCTCCTCCAGAATGACCGGTTTTGGGGGCGCTCAGTAACACTAACACGGTCGAGAGCCTCTGGGCTAATAACTAGGTCCGCGATCACATCATCCACAGCGACTACACTTCATGCCTCCGTTTTGCCCGTACCAGTCTCTCGGGCCAAGCCCGCTTTAAAACTTGCAGACATGCAGACTCGTGCTGCAACAACAGCAGGCGCAGTACCTACTGCGGCAGGCCACCCAATCCGGTCATTCAGAGCGCTCTGACTCACTATCACCAGTGCCTCGTAGTTATAGTGAACCTTCCGAGACAATAAAAATAGCACAGACCGATTCTATAATAACTCCATTGCATATCAGTCTCGACCCAACCACCCTACGGTCTCTCTATCTCTGTTTCTTTTGTTACGTTGCGACGTTGCATGTTTTGCTCTTCGTGACGTGTTTCCCAGTAGTTAGAATGCATGCAGCCGTGTGCGTTGTACAGCTGTACCTTTTTATTTTTAAGTTTTGCCCGGGAATGCACATACACATGGGACAAAAATGTATAAGACATGTCGTTGGCAAGCCCGGCAGGCATTGCCGCATTGATTCGCTTGTTTGGGATTAGCACTCGCGATTCTCGACACCGGTGCGCGAATGGCTGACGACAGCGTTCGTGGCTGGAATCTGGCTGACGACATAGTGGCTAGAATATGGCTAACGACGTCCATAGTGGCTGGAATACGGCTATCTCAGGGAAAAAAAAATTAAATATAAAATTGCGACATCTCATAAGTCAGTTTACCAGAGATAAGTACCCCTGGCTGCTCAGAAGCTCAACCAGTTGGCGGCTGCTGATTATGCTACGCGACAGAAGCTCGTCAAGTGCACAGTACGATTCACTGCCACGCGGCCGATCCCATACCTGTCGCATGTCTGATGCAGAAGGAGAACAGGAATAGATCACTGACGCCCAACGTGTCTTGCTAGCTCATGTGCTGTGCCAATATGCCAAACGGGCAAAAGTCGCCGCCTAGCTTCTCCCTCCCTCCCCCCTGGCACTGCCTCGACGTCTGATCTATTTGGGCACCCAGCCAGCCCTTGCTTGGTCTGGGGGTTTGTACATACATATGGAGTACTCGGCTGCCCGCAGACCCGCGCAGGGCATGTCTCGCCTTTTTTTTGTGCTATTCTATTATTCTCCGCACTGCCTTGTCGGTTTTGGCACGCCCACAGGATACAGCAGTTCAAGCCACTAGGTACGGGCTGCAGGAAAGCAAATGAACTAAAACGGGAAGATGGAGATCATGCTTTCTCCAATAGCGGGCTAGTAGAAAATAAACGACCTCGGCCCCTCCCCCAAAAGAAAGGATAGGCGCAGTTCCTTCGAAACTGTACCACCGAAAAGGATCTCAGGCTTACGGCCCCCATGAGGCTCCGGCGTTGTACACATCGCTGGTTGGCCGCCTCGAGGTGAATCTCAGCTGCGCAGCCTGATATTTGGTCGAAATCGTCGCTTGGATCGTGTTCTTCTTGCTGGACCAAGAAAAAAAAGGATAAAAAAAAAAGAAGGCGCAGGGCTCAATCCTACCCCCCCTGCAGCACGCAGCACATACAAATTTATACAACAAAGCTTCTCGGCCGGTCGAGAGGCTGACAAGCGAACGGACCAATGAGGTACTGTTCCATGGGAGGTAATAATGGGAACTTTTTTTGGCAGTGGCCTTTGCGGTCTGTTGTCGCCGTGGCCGTCGTGGCAGCACGGCCGCCGCGAAGACAACAAAGGAAATACACGGCGCTCGCACACAATCTCCCCACAAAGTAAATGTACATAATTTGTACACATTTTGGGCTAGTTTTTACTATGAACGAAGATTAGTTGTCTCATCGCCACGCCCTCCTCCCCACCTCGGCCGCTGTCAACGACGAGTTCGGCCAATGGTTGCACCCGCCATCTAGCGCGATGCTACCCACACCCGCTGCGACGACTTTTTGACTTTGTACAATCCGAATGCGAGGGGGGGCACATGCGGTTTTGTTGGTTGAGAGACTCAAGTAAGATTACACCAAAAGGCGGAATTGGAGAAATGTAACTTGGCCTTTTTGGGGTGAGAAATTGGCCAATCACTGTTCGGCACCCTCGGGCGGCCGATCCAACAACGACCACTACTGATACCGAATTGAAAAGAAAGAAGACGAAAAAATAAACCCTAGAGAGAGAGCAATGACCAAGCTCTTGATGAAGCAGCAAGCAAGAAAAAAAAAAATAGAAAACCGCCGAGTTTCCCCGTTAGGCACCGAGACAACGACTTGTCAAACTGCAGCACGCTATCGATACGATCGGCAAGGCAGACCGCAGTGCGAACCAAACTTGCAGAAAACATGTACAAGAATACACTCGGCAGAGTGCATTTGCATTGCTCATCACTTGTCGCTTTTTCTTTGGGCTGCCATTGTGTATATATTTAGGGAGGCGCGCCGCGGGGCTGAGGTTGATGTGCAGGTTGCGCCGCATCGACTTCCTCGAACCAACCAACCACCGAGGGTGTGTGTGTGTGCGGGTTATCGCGGACCATGCGCTGCATCACTCTTTTGCCGATAACTAATTTGTAGAAAATATCCGTACAAAATTACAGCAGGGGGAATGTGAAAAAAAGGCAGAATCAAGTGTGGTTGATCCATCTACAGATAACATGGTTTACTTATGAGAGAGGGAGGGGGTGTGCGTGTTGCCTCAGAGCGCTAGGGACAGTGTGAATCACCCTGCCGCAGGCCAGACTGCGGGGCTATACACGCGTTGTTTTTTCTTGGGTATCTGACTAGTTTTTGAATTCGTGGTATTTAATGCATTTGGTATTTTTCTTTTGTTGTTGTGGCTTCTTCATTTGAGTTATCTCGAGAACCATCAGATCCGTCGCGAGCCGACGGTCGGGTATTTTCCCTCCAGTCGCAACGCAGTCGCAACGCTAAACGGCAAGTTCGGGCACGTCCCGAAAAAAAAGCCAACAGGGTGGGGGGGCTTTTCTAGGTTTCACCCGGGTACGATGTCACTATTTTCCACTTTGCCCGTTCTCTGTCGATCGAGGCGAAGCTGACAAGCTGGGGATGCTGGGTGGGTGGTCAGAGAGGTTGCTCTACAGTCAGGGACAGGGCTGCAAGTACATGCGGCCGTACAAGTAGAGGCAGTATTAGTTGCGATTTTGTCTCTCGGCCGGTGTGCGCGGACGGATGACAGGGGCTTCAGGCTTCCGAGATGAGGCACTTTGTCGCCCCAAGTCGTTTTTGCAAACTAGTTGGTTACATGCCTGTGATATTTTCTGAAAGCCATGTCTTGCTCTGCAACGTGCTCTGACCTCGTTATAGACGAGGACCCGATATCCCGTTCCCTTCCAACTACAACGCTTTTCTACCTGCCAATCTTGTCCCAGTAACAACATCTTGTCCCAGTACTGTTTTGTTCATCACATCACACCGCACTGAATACCCAACTTGGGTCCTTGCTCGTCCCACTCAGTTCGCCGCCCCTTGAGGCGTTGGTTGGCCGCCTCAGCTGTACAAAGTCCCTTTGCCCCCCTAATCCACATCACTACGTACTTTACATGAAGGCGCAGGCAAGATCTAGGCCGCCAAGGCAAAAGAGGCAAAACGCGTTAAAAAAAATGAAAATAAAAAATAGAAGCAAACAATCTCACTGCAGGACAACAAGTCGCATCAACCTTTTTGTGTTCCTCACAGCTTGTTTCGCCCCCAGACAGCCCAGACATTGTCGCAGCCCACCCACTCCCCCCATTCCGCCTTTTTTCCTTTTTTTCAAATCCCCATGCATGTCTCTTTGATCGTTCCGCCGTATAATACTCTGTACATTACAGAAACACGCAATGCAACCTCGTCCCTGCCCCCCCCCCCTCCTCCTCTTCTGCCCTACCAGCCTGCCAACGCCAAGTTGCATCGCCCCGGTTTTCCGCGTATTTGCACCAATGGCGGAAAGGTATTGACGAGGTGGAGACTGCACTTTGCTGGGTCTGTTTTACCCCACTTCAATCTTCTGTTTTCCCCCAGCTCTTCGCCCTAGCCGCTAGCAGGGGTTAAAAATAAATTAAAAACGACTTGGCTCTTATTGGGAACACGCCCCTTTCACCCCCCCTCTTTTAGTCAACTGTCTAGAACCGTAGCTATCTCCGGCGGCGGCGGCGGCGCGCACGTCCAAGTGGTAGAGTCATATGGTGCTTCTCTTTCTTCAGTCTTTTAAACAGTTTTTACACATCCTATTGAATTGCGGTATAGAAATGGGGGGGGGATAGTCGTTGGTGTCTTGTCTTCTTCGTCTTGGCATTACCAACGGAAACAGACGAACCAACATGGTCTTTAACGGATAATGAAAGTCCCGCACGCAGCAACAACACCATGTTTTCCTTTGTCTCTTTCCACCAGAATTCATTTCTTTTTTAGCTTCCTACAAATACGACCGCAGTTCACAAGTACATTCGAAACCCAGCCCTGCAGCATGCCATCCCACCGTACCGTCCCCCCCTCCTCTCGTTCCACACTCGGTATGGTGTACTTTTTTTTTGGTCTGCGTACCGCTTCGAGAAAATGGAGCCGCAGGGACACCGTTTTGAAATGCTAACTTAGAAAGGCCCGTAAAGTCCCCTCTCTCCACGCCACCCTCCCCGTTCCATGAACCAACTTGAGACTAGTTTATGGTGACGCCGTCTTAGTGTCCTCCAACTTGGTCGTAGAAAAGAGCGTTTAGATGCGTGACTCTAACTGAATGATTGCGCTTCCCATTGGTTCTTACCTCTTCTGCTCTCTCTTCTCTCTCTTGTTGATTCCGCACTGATGCGCACCAAAAGAAAAAAGACTCGAACCTCTTCTGCTTCGCCCTACTGCCCCCCCTCTCTTTGCATGTCCGCACCGCCGCATCGCATCGACCTCACCACTGGTCAGAACGCGGTCCTCCCCCCTCTCAAATGTACCGCGCGAGCCACGAACCAGCTGCGGAAATGCTCTTCTCCGGAACGCCCCTGCTTAGTTGCCCCAAAAAGTCTGCCGCCACATCGACAACGCCCCCCTCCTCTCGGCCGGCCCTTGCGTATCTGTAAGGCCGCCGGGGGAAACCCTTCCCCGAGGCTATTGCGGCTGGAGGGACTTTTGGCCCAGCCCCCCTCAGTGCCATAATTAGCAGAAATGGGGTTTTTTTGTCATGCTTCGTCATCGAGCACGCCCTACACACCCTCCTCACCCCATCGTCTGAAATGCCGTGTTAGTCTCGCCCGTCTACTGTTCATGAAAAATTCATCCACTTTCTAGGCTTATTGCAAAAGGCTATGGCCTATAACTTACGCCAACGTGCCGAAGAACGACCGTAGTCTGGTACGGTCCCCTTATAGTCTCTCCTACAAGCCACCGCCATCTCATCGACATCTCTCCATCTTGGGCGTGTAGTGTAATTCACCAACAACTGTCCGCCCCAAATCTCTCAGCTCCAAATCCATAAAATGGGCTTACAAATGCAACCACACTTGCGACACGCAATCCGGCACCGTTACATTTCCGTCTGCTTTAGCTAAAACCACCGCTCGTAAATGAATTGCTTGGCTTGATGCTATGCTCTTCCATGGTCACTCCCGCGTTGGGGTGTTGTATGGGCTACCACGTGAAGCCTTCTGCATCTTCTGCCCGTGTACAAAGCCACTTCTGTTTCGGCGTTGCCGGCAGTCCCCCGGAAACGCCCCTAAACTGTGTTGGTGCTCCTCTACTGACCATCGCGGAGCGGCTCTCCTCGTTTCGAGACGGCCCGCTGGGGTTCGCCAGTGTGTCATTCGTGTCAATAACGCCATTCTGCCCGTACGAGATCGACAAGGACTGGCCAGGCCCCCTCGGTTCACTACATCCAGGTTGATGTAGTTCTTGCTGCCAGTTCCAGCGAAGCTGCACCAACGGGCCTCACCCGAGAGACGGAATCCATGCACCGCTCCCCTGCATACTACTCTTGGTGCAACGAACAATCCAAGTGCCACGGAGCTGTCGAAATGAGTCTGATATCTCTAATCGCCCGGCGAAATTTCCAGCCGAGGCTGAATCACACAATCAGCGTTCGCACTTCCACCTCAATACGAGCATGTTTATATTGTGAACGGGCATTCTGCTTTGTAAGTGGACAATCGTAGTTCGTTAGATATCTGGACTCGTTTCTCCGATTCTGTGGCCTGTCAGAATTCACCCTCAGTTCCTATATCCTGGTGGTCCTCTCTGCCCACGCCGGGGCATTCGGCAGTTGCCAGATCATATTCCACCCTCCCGCGCCAGCGTCTTCTCGTTTCAGTCTTATCCGCCCGAAAATATAGTGCATCCTTCCGCCCGTGCCTCTCTGATCTCTAGTGTGCTTCCGCCGCTCCTCAGAACCATGGATGTATGTAAGGAAATAAAGATAGTGCTCCCAATGTAAAACTCCATAATTCACGTCCATTCATGATACATGACCCATTATCCAGCACTCTCCGGCCTGGTTCCGACTCGGTCGTTCTATTTCATTATCCATCTCGCATTTGAACTGTACATGTGGCCGCTTATATTTATCCATTGCCTCGATGATTGCGTGGGGCCCATTGTGCGTCAGCCCGTTTTCGAGGACGAGAATCAGCGTTCTCCGAGCCTTTGCGTTTATATGGCACTCCGTGGCTGGTATTGCCACTCCGTAGGCTGGCGGTTGTGCTCCTCTCATCCATCGATCGACGAGACAACCCGCTCTCACCCTTGGCCCCGTCTTCCAGAAATCGCCAGTGGCTTTTGTCCTTCTTCTCAAAGCCATTCTTCCCGAACAAGTGGCAGTCAATGTGATCAAAGCGGCGACTCCAGGGTGAGCCGTTGCTGCCGTCGTCCTGACTCATTATATCGTCGATTTCAATGACCCGCCCGCAGAAACCGCACCAAAATTTGGCATCACATTGTCTTCCGATGTGGCAGCTCTGCGCCCTCGACCGAAGGTCTTCGTCATGGACCATGTCGTGCGCTTCCATGAGATGCTGCATGAATGCAAGACGATCCTCACAAATGGCGATGCAGCCGTCTTCATCGCACGCCCAGGCCTCCACGGGTTCATGCTGCGCGCTTTCGTGTCGTTTCCAGTCGTTTTTGCTACCGAAATTTTTGCCGCAATCTTTTACAGTGCAGCCATAAGGCCGGTCATGCCGCTTCATGTGCTTCCTATTGCGTTGTTAGTGACTGTTGTAGCCCGGCGCGAGATGCGCCAAAACATACTTTGGCTCACTTAAGCTCACAGGCTCGATTGCAGACCTTTTTGCACTCGATACATTGATAGCGAGATTTGGGATGAGAATTTTCTTCAGGCTCGTTGGAGTTTTTGGGGGTTTTGGAGTCTTGTTTTGACCTCAAAGCCTGTCGTAGAAGCTCCACCGGAAACGTTTCTAGGTGATCCACGAGCTGCGAATTTGTCCAGCCGTCGTTGACCAAAACGTCATGACTCGGTGCATTGACTTTCTGAGAACTTGCAGCACTCAAGTTCTCCCGGGGACCACTGGAGCTCAAACCGCTACCGGTCTTGGGGGAGTATGCCACTTGGATCTCATCCACGGCACTCACGCCCTGGCTCGGTGGCCCTGGCTGAGGCGGCATCTGGTAGCTGGTATCGCTGACCATGGACGTCATGAAAATGCTACTATTAGCGGCTGGAATCGTTTGCGTCGTGAACGATTGGCCTCCAAAATCTGGTGGCTCGAATCCTTGTAACGAATACGAACCCTCGCCAACGTCCACGCCAGCTTGCCCGCTCAGATTTCGGAAGTGATGTGAATCTGAATTTGCAAGAAAATATGCAAACTGATCTACGTCCATCAGCGTTGATTCGGCGACCTCGTTGCCTGTCCCGGCCAATTGTGCATCCGCGAGGTCCTCCGACGTTGTGACCTCACTAGATGGCGCGGTATTCGCGATCTTGGGATCCAGTCTACTTAAAACATCAGTGGGCATTCGAGTGGACAATTCGGATGGGCGCACTTACCGGACCGAATACGCAATTGCGTCATCTGGTGAAATGTCCATTTTATGTACCTTGAACATGTGAGTGCGGAAGTTGTCTTTTCGTGGCCACCATTTTGGCTGAGAGGCCCCGGCGCAGTCTCCTGTTGTACACTGATAGACATCCCTTGCCTCCTTGTGAACCGACTCTTTGTGCCTTTGTAAGTCGTTGGGTGTGCTGAACCCGTCTTTCTTGCTACAGGCGGGATAATTGCACCGATGTGGGCGTGAATGGCTCAGTGTATGCTTTCTAGAAGTAGACGTTAGGAGGGATGGCGGTGTGGAATGTCATCGGGCGAAACCTACTTGAGGCTGGACTGGCTTTTAAAAACCTTGTCACATTGTTTGCACTTGAGGGGGCCGCGAAGACCGGTCCCAGCGGTGCTTGCGGAGAAAGTGCTCGCAGCATCAATTGTGCTGTCTCGCATGGACGGCAGATGCGGGCCTGGGTTGCCAATCTGGAAGCCGTTGAGCAGTTGCTGCACGTGTGCAGAACCGGTAGCCTCGTGGCCAGGGCGGCCGGTGACGGAAGCGACGTCCTCATATGGAAAGCGGGCATCTCCTGGCGGCGGCTCGAGAAACGGACCATCATCGGATAGGACGCTGATACTGCCCCTATAGGCCATGGGGCACCATGGGTTCTGACCGATGCTAGGAGGCTGTTGTTGCCGCGCAAACGTAGTCCATGGGTCACCTTGGCCCCTCGAGAGGATTTTGTGGATAGAGGGATCATTGAGTTTGGCCTCGGCAGAGGGCGGCCACGCCGGGGCAGTCGTTTCATTTTGCTGGCGGCTCATACTCTCGCATGCGCTTAATTATGTGTAGGGCGGATCACCGTGGTTGTACGGGGTCCAAGCTGGCTCTGGATCCTGATCTAATATATTCTGAGCGACGCTAGGGCAAGCGAGCATGGAAATGCGGCTCGCAGCAGTGTCGGTGACGTGGGAGAGGTAGCCGACGCAGATATCAGGTTTGTCTGGGGGCGGAAATGGGACGCCAGGCAGCAACGGGATTGGGCGGTGATGGCGGGTCTTGGTGTTGCGTCCAGCACAAGAGCAGTAGCGGAGGAAACAGGTCGCTAAAACACAAGTTGAAATTAAGGATGAGTAAAGCTGTATGGGATAAGAACAATGTATGATGTATAATGAGGATGATGGAACAGATGGGTATTATGGCAATGTTGGAGCAAGAAAAAAAGGGCCCGAGATGATGTGCAGAGCCCAACTAATAAGGAAAACGGGCGGCGGCCCGGCACGACGACGTTTGTACGCTGGGCAGCTGGCAAAGTCGCCCGCCGCTTTTGTGACGAACGGCGCCAGCAGCTCATCACAGCTTTCAAACCAGTTTAGCGTCGTACTGGGCTGAGCCTTACCAGGCGAACTGAGGAAAGGGCCTTTAATTATTAGGTAGTTTAGCAGACAGTGACAGACCATTGCATCGCTGGGCGCAGCAGGCAAGCCGTAGCACTGCCCCCCATGCAGGCGGTGATGAGGGCGCGCGATGCTTTTTGCGAGACTTGGGCTGCATCGTGGAACCGAACCGACTTGTTTGAGGGGGTGCGATTTGAGGGGGCTTGATGAGAGAGAACTCGCGACGGACGGACAGCTGCTGCATCTTGGGATGTTTCCCCCACGGCACGCAGGTTTATCACAGAGTGAACAAGGCTGTGTCATGGGAGCGAGTCGCATCACCGCGGAGATGGTGCCCCCGGGCTCTTTTGGAATGGCCCAAGATGCGGGAGGCTCGATGCGAACGAGATCCGAGCCAGAATGAGAGATGTGGCAGCATCACGATGCACGATGTGTGCAGGATGATGTGCTGGCCATAGAGCATGAAGAGCGCAAGCAAGTACCTGCCTCAGGTACCTTACCTTCAGTACCTTACCTTCAGTACCTTGGCGCCTTGCCTGGCAGGCACCAAGTCTTTCGGTACTTTGATATGGACCGCATAATGGTATACCCGATCCGTAGTCGCATGCACGCTCGCTCATACTAATAAAGCAAGCCACTGCCACGTTTGGTTCGACACGTTTCACGCTGCAAACAACGTTGTTTCCTCGTGCAAGTGGGTGGTTGACTCTTGTCCTGCTGACCATGAGCCATTCAAGATTAGCTAGCCTGGGGTCCGCGACCCGGCGTTGTGGAATGGTGAGACGCCGCGACGGCGCGCTCCGCTCCGTGTCTATGTATCTGGCTGTTGCTTATCTGGGCACCAACCTACTAGGTACTTATCTGTCCCTAAAAGCGGCGCTGTCTCTCTTCTGTACCAACAAGACGCACTCTTCCGCGTGCAGTGCCAGTTTCGCGATGGGCGCGTTTCCCCGTGTAACAATGGCTTCGACAAATTTGGTAAGCCGCGCTGTCCATCAAAATAATCAAAATACCGTCCGAGTATCTTCGCCAGTGATGCGCTGGCATTCGTGCGGTCGTGCAACTGCGCCGCCTTGCATGTCGCTGACCGGTACGGACTAAGTAATATTGCCAACAAAAGAAGGACCGCTTCCGAAAGAAGAGTCACAAGCACCAGAATCATCCTCTCTTCACTTTTCCCTCTACCGAAAAGCTGCCCAATCCCCGTGCTCTCCTCTCGCGCGCTGCTTGAAAATGCGAACCATGAACCATCCCAAGGCAACTCACAAGGCAACCTAACCAAAGTGCCGGCTGCATAACGGGCCGCCTGCAACCGCTGGGCCGCCTGCAACCACCTGGCCGGGCTCAGCCTTTGCTTGTCTTGTGCCCGACACCACGATGAGCATCACATCGACTTTCACCACTCTTGACTTGCAATCACGTACAAATTAGAAACGACCAATTTACGCTACTATGAATCACACTTTGACCGACTACACCGATACGTTGCCCAAGGACATGGCCCAACCAACCCCATATGGCGCAGTTTGCACAGCCTGCCAACATTTTCGACCTGATAATGACGCATTTTGCTCCCCTCATCTGTAAATTATTTCTTACATACCGCTTCTCATGATGACATTGACAAGCCATCAAAAACGAAATCCGTCCTGACACTTGGTGGTCGGCCACCCCTACTACCTAGTGAGGTACGGATACAGTGTGCATACAGTGTGCACACAGTGTCTCGTACATCCGCACAGTCAAACGCTGACAGGTGAAAGGCAGAACATAAACATCCCGACCCTGCGAATAGTGCCACTAGCCGAGGCTTGGGCTCCGACCAAGACATGGCACCGACAGTCGGGGCGACTGATTCTCCTGCCGTCAGCGGATGATACCCTGCGTCCCGGATTGGGCATTGATCGCGAGGCCCCGCGCATCGCTCGATGAGCGTGAACTCATTGGCCACGAGAGTTGTGTGCGCGCGCGCCCGTGTTTCGGATAGCATATTTGAAAATATGCTTTGGCGAGTTGAGGGTGTGAGAATGGGAAAAGCAATTGCATTCACGTGGTCAACCTAGAAAAGGGACCATCACTTGCAGCAGGGAGTGTGAAAGTCGAGACAATGCCTCTATAATGCTATAATAACGGTCTATTCCCCTAACACTATACCCCAGATATCACTAAGGGAAGTCATATACTAGACAAAGATAGAGGCTTACAGTTCACTATTGCCTTGACATACTTTCACTAACGAACTCCTATACTAGGATCTCGTCCTTCAAAGGGGACTGGGCACCTTCTTCGCAGGGGACACCTCCTTCGCAGGTGACGCCTCCTTCACAGGGGACACCTCCTTCGCAGGGGACGCCTCATCCGCCGGGGCCGCAGGGGACGCCGGGGCCGCAGGGGGCGACGGCGACGTCTCGTCCGTAGGGGGCGCCGGGGTCACAGGGGGCGACGGCGAAGTCTCGTCCGTAGGGGGCGCCGGGGCCGCAGGGGGCGCCGGGGATGTCTCGTCCGCAGGGCACTCCTCCTCGGAAGATTCGGTGTCCTTGGGAGCTTCCTCCTTCACAACCGGCTCCTTCTGTCCAGGCGACCCCTTCTGTTCAGGCGACTCTGCCTGCGACTGC
>NW_006271975.1:440426-525112 GCF_000225605.1 Cordyceps militaris CM01 | reverse complement strand
GGGCGCAGCCGGCTCCTGTTCCGGCGGGCACTCCTCCTCCTCCTCAGGAGATTGATCGTCGGCCGGAGGTCCCCCAGCGGTCGGAGGCTTCACAGCTGTCGGAGGGTTTGCACCGGTCGGGGGGGCCGGCTCCGCAGAGACCGGGGGCTCCTCAGTGGCCGGAGGCTCCTCAGCGGTCGGAGGCTTCACAGCTGTCGGAGGGTTTGCACCGGTCGGGGGGGCCGGCGCCCCAGCGGCCGGAGGCTCCTTAGCAGCCGGAGGCTCCTCCTTGACGGGGGTTCCAGCCTTGGGCGCTGGCGTGCGGGAGCTGAGGCACTCCTTCTCCGTCTTGAAGGGCTCGTCAAACTTCTTGTACAGGCCCTTGCGGCAGTACTCGATCGTGCCAAGGCAAAACTCGGACTCGTTGAGCTGGCCGCCCGCGGGCTCAGGCTTGCCGCACGTCTCGAACGTGGTGTCGGGCTCCAGGAAGGGCGCCAGCTTCTCGGCCGCGCGCGTCACAGGCTGGGCAGCGACGAGGCTGGCAGAGAGGGCCAACATGACAGACAGCTTCATCTTGATGGTAGCGTGAGATGTACTTTTTTTAATGTTGTCTTGAGGGATTGGGGCGGGTGTGGCAGGCTGTTGTGCTTTTGGTTGCTGTTGGTGGAAATACTTGGGCTTGTTGTGGCTTGGTGAACACATCTGTCTGAGCTGCGGCTCGCCACTTTATACCCATCCTGCCTCGCTGCAAAGTCTCCCCTTCCTGCGCATTCATACCGCTGCATCCCGCCACTATTCCTGCAAACGCTCACTGTAGTTGTGGGCTGTCGATTGATGCAGGGTGTGATGGCGAGTCGTGGCGGCTGGGACCGAGTCGGGCCATGACTTGCTGCAGGACTGCCAGCAATGCGCACTAGAATGATAATATCCCAATATGTCCAGGATGCCCGATAATCATGCATCGAGCGAGACGGTCCAGAAAACGAAGTGGGATTGCCCAAAACTTAGCACCTACGGCTTTGCGCAATGCCTTGGCTGGGTTTTGTGTATAGCAGTGCCCTTTTAGCCATGAGTAGCAAAGGTCTAGTTAATACATGACGGAACACGGCGAAAATGCGGCCTCGAATTTTCAGCGTGCTGTTCTTCAAGCAAGCTGCATATTACGCGGCTTCTGTCATGCGAATGCCCTTTCATAGGTTCAGAGATGCCAGCATCGAGGCGCGCCTCAACGGCCGACCGCGGCGCCAAGCAGATGTGCAGCGAAGTATGCGATGTGTTCAGGGGCGCCTTCTAATCGAACTGCTATTCTCTCAAGCAAGCTGTATTGGTTACCACAGCACACGGGGGGATGCGCTCTGGTTGTGAGGGCTGTTGGCCACACGCGGCCCTCGTCGAGCCGGTAATTCGGCTTCAAATTTTGCTAGCCCGGCATTAACTTGGATATAAAGCACTAGATAAGTTAAGGCTTAATGCAGCATTCAGGTTCTGACTAAAATGTCGAAACAAGTTAAAGTACAGGCCTTGGAGTACTAAGCTGCCGCCGGCAACAGGGCCCTCTACGATGAAACAGACCATATCCATCTGTCCTCCCACCTCTAGTCTTGGGAGCCAATGCACTCATCCTCGCTGCGAAGCACCCATGAAAGACGAGATGGCACTTTTGATGGCAGTACTTGATCATGCCGGCGCAAGCCTAGGAGTAGTTGCTCAAGTGGACGGCCGAGAACGCCCGAGGTGCTAAAAGAGCGGCTTCACTCTTACATACCTGCGAAACAGATTTCATAGAGTTCGGTGAGAGTATTTAGAAATACAACTATGTCCTTTTTCTTAGGTTTAAACAAAAAGACTTTGTTGGCTGCTTGTAGGCTGTTTTCTGTCCTGTCATGATCTGCCGATTCCCATATTTTCGTCCGTACTTGTACACGCCTCAAGAAACCTTGTCTTCACCACAGTATGTACTACATAGTTCCTCCAATTATTACTCAGAGCTTTGGGGCTGTAAATCTGTCTTTTACGCGAGTCGCATTCACCCATTTACTGAATCAACTAGCGCTATTCATGCTGCGAGGCAGCAGAGGTTTAGCCTCGGCACAGCCCCGACGAATATACATAGCATGCTGCGCTCCTCCACATGAAGCCAAAAGAGTCGAACATCTTCTTCTTTTAGAAGCCGGCAGACAACACACCACCTCCGAGTCGTGAGCATTATCCTCCGGTCAGCCAACCATGGGCGCCACAAGCCCCCCACAGCCACTGCTTCTCTCAGACCCAACAACCCCAGCATTCTTCTTCGCCACGTCCTTTAAATACGGGACCCGGCGCTCCCCTTGGCGAGCGCAGCAGCGGACCACCGCCGTCATGAAGAGCGTGACCTCTTGCTTCAGTCTCGGGTGAGGAGACGGAGCGATCTCGGCCAGGTCGACGCGGACTTGGTACCCAGCGCGCTCCCGCTGGGCGTAACCGCAGGTCGGGAAGGCGTGGTTCCTGGCCAGCCTGGAGGCGTCCCTCACGACGGGCATGCGACTAATGGCGGTGATTTACGAGGATCGAGTGGCCGCCGTCTGAAGCTACGAGCGCGGCGATATTTTTCAAGATACATTCAATTTCATTGCATTTCCAAATTCACTTCAATTTCATCATACAATGGTAAGCTACTCATTCGAAATAATGACCCAGGCTCGAGTCCAAGTCTCCTCCAATGGGCACTCTACTGCCAACCGAACCGCCCGTTGCTTCACCGGGCGGACTCAATCTCGTCCGTCGGCTATTAATCCTTAGAACGGATCTGGTGAGTTGTATTATCAAGTCTTGATCTTAACATACTGCGGATTAAATCAGACAGTTGCGTCGATCACTTCGAATGTCCAATGCGGAGTATTGCCACATGCATGGAATCTGATCCTTCGACCATTTTTGCTCACTTCCTAAAGGGGACCAAATCAATTTTCGACAGTTAACCTCTTTATTTAAAATATTCGTTTCCTAATAAATGGGTCATTCATTTCCTGATTAAAAATCAAGAATGTAAATTGACGCTACGTGGCAGTGTTGGACGCCTGCCAGGTTGGCACTCCAACGTTAGTTCGACAAGTTGGGAAATTTTGGGCGCTCAACGCCACAGCGCTGACCTGCGAGAGTCTTTATCGGACCAAATCTCGGGGTAAATCGCCCCCAAAATACCGAGATGTCGCTTCGGAGCCCAAACTGGTTGGTACCGAGAGCTCGCACCCTCCGATACCGCTGGTCGCTGTCGGATAGAACCTCATCACGGGCCACTTTTCCTGTCATCAGTGGCGTGGCAGCTGCCTAAATGACCTCCCAAGAATAGTCCAAAGGACGCCCGCCTGATACGCGGAGGATGAAGAAGAGGAGAGCTTTTTCGAGGAATAGGCGACCTGGGTACCGGTACGAGAGCGGCGGGGTATGTCCATGTCTACGCTGACTTGTGGGTACTGTTTCTCACAATGGAAGTCGGGCCTTGATGCTTGATGCTAATCGGGGTCTTTCTTGGTGTTGTTAGTCGACATGTTCACTCAAGTGTCAATAAGTACCCCGGGGGTTTGCCCTCAAGATATGAGTATCAGACCCAGCGATCAGTCTGTACTGTACCTCTTGGTAAGCCACGGCGAATTTCTGAATCAGGAAATCTGCAGTCGGAGCCAAAGTCGGAGCCGGGAGGTCTCGCTCTGGTGTCAGTTTTGGAAGCCACGCTGTCGCCACAACGGAGGAACGCACTACTTCCGGGGCGCCTGCTCCTCAGATGCATGACATTTCCAGCGACAATCAGACGCTTCGTCACCAAACGCTCACTTGTGCATGGTGTGCAAGACTCCCGTATGCAGCCGCCAGGGTCCCTTGCCCGCTTGCCAACAACCCTGCTGCGGGTGGCTGAGCCAGCGGGCCGGTCCCGATACGAGGGGTGCAGACGAACAATACATACCTATCAAAGCAGCTCGCCCGACCTGTAACTAACGATGTCGTGTGAAATCGTAAAGGCTGCATGCCAACGAAGCAATCAGCAGACTCGTGGTATTCCATCGCTCTCGTACTGGACCGTCTCCCCCTTTTCTCTTCCCGCTGTGACGTTGCATTCTACGTCTGCCGCGAACGTGCATGGCGGCCTATTTCCTCTTGTGGTTGAGCCCTTTGATAGCCAAGTGTGCGTATCAGTACTCCGTACTCGAGCAAGGAACAAAGCCTGGTTGTCTGTCTCACCAAATGTGGCAGGGGGTGTAACGCGCTCCTAAGGCAGCCGCAATCACCAGTTGGTTGCTGGCCACCGGGACCACTTGTTTGTAGAGCACCCTTGATGCTCGGGGAAGGGGAAACCGAACCCCGGATTCTGGAAACTTCAGCTGTGACACAGACCGCCGACACGTCATCCCTCTCTAGATGATCAGCCTTTGTACACATTAGAAGCCCGGCCATTTTTCTTTTATTCCCGAGAGCGCCCGAATCCTGCCAGGGCAAATGCTGTGTGACTGAATAACCACGGGTTTTCCGCCCTGTCATTCCCTTGTGGTTGGCACTGTAGGGGTGGACACCATGAAACTGGATCGCATGCTAGAGATGGCCTCACGTTCAAAGAGTTTCGACGGCGGGGAATCGATCCCCATCCACTCATGCCGACGCAGCTCAATGTAACCAAATCGGCCGCCAAGGATGCTGGCCCGTTCCCTGCCCGCGATCTAGACTACCGACCACCCCTTGTAGCACTTGCCGACTGGAAGGCTGAAGCTTGTGAGTTATTAAAGCTTTCATGCACCCACAATCCGCCGACCTCGTAGATCCTGCCCCCCGGAGGGGGAAACCGCCAGTGGCGAACGGCTTCTTCCTATTGTTCGCTTCGATTCTGAATCTATTGATGCATGTCGCCATCGCAATCACACACGAGCTGGGGACGTGCTCCTAGGGCCTGGCCTGTTTTCCGATGGGCGCCTGGCTTTCACGCAAAACGATTGGGGCCGCCGGCGTTGTCGCAGAGTCACGTACTTGTCCAGAATGTGCGCCCGGGAGCAGCGCGGCGGGCGCTCCAACGTCTGTCAGGCTCTGGAGGGTATCACAGCATGAAGGAATCGGATCGAAAACGTTTCAATGCCCTGCATGCGCCGGATCGCTGCTGAAATACAGCAAGCGAGTAATTGCTGGGGTACAACCAGGGGGGGGGGGGGTAGTTAACAGTGTCTTGATCCATGCCTTGGTTGCAAGGTTGGAAGCCTAAAATCACTGGGTTTCCTTCTTTGTTGACTTACTTTATCTTTGCAATTTCATCATTCCCACAAACGGCAATCCCGGCCTTCGGCTCACCTATTCTTGTCTAGTTCGATGCAGCACATTCATGGGCTTGCGTCAAGCACATACCAGCTTCATCGGTGGTTGGTACTAGTTCCAACGTGCCATCATGGGTAACGAACCAATGGGAACGCAGCCTGGAGATGTCTGGGCCATACAGAGGAAAATCTTGGTGCCGTGCTCTGTCTCATCCGCCTGGTGATTGTGGCGACCCGGCGCAGAGATGCCTCGACTGCTGCGCGGATCGATCACCGTTCCGGAATTTCGAATTTTCATCAGGCTTCATGAGGGGTGGCTTTGACCCGAGGCGCAGACGTGTATGGAGTCGTTGCTGGCTCTCCTCTTGTTGAGACATTTGGGGCCAGACTGCAACGTGGTTGGTGATTTGTTGGTAGAAGCCGCAATTTTAGGTATAAAAGCTCAATATCATCTCGTCTTTATCGTATGGAATTCTAAATCTCTTTGTCTCTAGCTTTCCTCTCATTTTCATATTTACAACTCCCCACACCCTCTCCCTGCTGAACACTCGTGTCTCTCACGTACCAACACTCAACTCTACAAAGTCCAAACAGCACCAGCGCACCACAAGGCTTGTACTGCAGTGAGACTATCCCGCTCGCAGTCATCATGTGTGATTTCGAAGAGTATATCTTCACCTGTGGGCACAACGCCCTGAACCTCAAGGCATACTGTCACCAGTCACGCAACCACCCGCGCCATGAGTGCACCAACGTCAAGCGGCTGCGAAACAGTTGGTACCAGGAACGTCTTTGCAACGCCTGCGCTGGTGCCATCAGCGGTAATGGTGGCTCTGGAAACGGCACCGCGGCCGCCAGCAGCCACCGCAAGGACGCTCGTGGCCCGTTTGTCCGCGAGACTGGCGAGTACCATTGGCAATGAGCGTATCTACACCCCCCCCCCCCTCCCTTGAGCTCAAAATACGGCGTTGCGCTTCCGGGACGCAGGGATGGTGTTCCGGAAACTGAACAGTTCTCGGTTGTTACCGAGAGAGGTGACAGATCTACAGCTGGACCGGAGGCATGAGTGAGAATGGGAAATGTGCTACTCATGGGGTTGATAATGTAATAACTGCGATGCGATGTATCACTTCTTGCCATCGTTTGATAATAGGCTTTTTTTTCGAAGTAGTTTCTATACTAGTCCTGGACACTTGACCTCGAAATTGACTTTTGTTGAAACTTATCCATGCCTTTCACTCCCTCGTAATTGACTAGACCAGGATATGTGCTGCTGGTGAGAAATGACTCCCGAATATTGGCGGAATTTCAACGTCGAGTTCTACTGGGTGACAATGCACAGGTATCCAAGACATCACACCCACCATGTGAAGCAATCTTCCCCAACGACGGCAAGGGGATCGGGGATACACTCAGCGCACTTTTGCCACGAAGCAATGCAGCATGATCTGTCACACATCTATCTCACTAACCAAGGCTCTCGGTCTGCAGCCGCTCCTGCCACGAGTACACTATCCCAGACCCTCTGCTGAGAGCAATTTGGCCAGCCAGTTAGTTGTGAGCATGAGGTCGCGAGTTTGCATATGCCGCGTTCCATCATCCTCTCATGTGGCTGCGCCGCTAGCCTAAATCCCTGCAAGCCTTTTGAGACCTGCCTGTACAAACTCCCGATGCTAGTGACGTGCCATTTTACCTTTCCAGTACCGGGTATTGCAATTTACTTGCTCCTCCATGATATGAGAGCCACGGTTGTTCGTCGTAGCCCAAGATTCTGGCAACGTTGAAGCTCGCACGACCATGCATGTACAGCCCTATCTGCGGTTGACCAGGGTAGACTGGTTTCCCGGTACCTGGGTCATCTTTGTACGACCTCAAAAAGCTGCGCATCGGAGTGCCCCATCTTACACAAAGGTGCATCACCCGACCCGAGACAGAGTACGGAAGTTGAGACGACTGCCGATGATGTGCCCAGTAGAGGTGCCGCCTTGGCCTACAAAGTGGAATGCTGGGATATCCTTTTCTAGTGGGCTCTTTTTACTCGCTGTTAAAGCTCAAGAGGCAAGAAAAAGCAATTTTTCCCAAGGTGATTGGACCTCAAGGTACGTGAGAAAACTTTTGCATTTTTGAAATTACATCTCCTCACACTGCAGACCAAGGCGGGCGTGTCCAGGAGTAGAAGCCAGCTGGCAATAGAGCCCATATG
The DNA here is from genome assembly GCF_000225605.1 of Cordyceps militaris CM01. Classification (NCBI taxonomy): domain Eukaryota; kingdom Fungi; phylum Ascomycota; class Sordariomycetes; order Hypocreales; family Cordycipitaceae; genus Cordyceps; species Cordyceps militaris. Next base: position 517,660 of record NW_006271975.1, on the reverse strand, counting down.
TGCCGTCGCCGTTCATTCTCACACTCCTTTTCTGCGCCATGCAGCGCATCATCCCTCACAGCCTGCTCCCGAGTTCCTAGTCCATATTCGTAGCACCAGCGACGACGCCGACGATATTGTAGCGCTTGGAGAAGAAGGTGATCCAGTCCTGCAGAACGCCCTTCTCCTTTTCGCTCAGAGTCGACCAGTCGGCAACCACGTCCTCTGGCTTCGTCGAGGTCATGCCAAGGGCGCGGGAAGCATCCTTGCCAGTGAAGACTGCAGGAGGGGCGCGCATGCGTCAGCGAGCCGTTCAGAGCATTCGTGGCCAGTCCTCTAACAAGCTCGCACTCTCGAGGACCTTTTGTAGCTCATAAATTGATGCGAGTACAATAGAAAGGTGTACTCGGAGTAGAGTGCAGCTCAAGCATCTGAGCAACTGCAAAGTAGGGTCACATACCGTGGTAGGCCTTGCCCGGCAGATACGAGGGGTTGCCGGTTACATCATATACCTTGCCCTATATCCAACGCATTAGGATTCGCGATCGACCTTGTCCCAGACGTTTGAACGTACCTTGATGGCGACGTAGATCTTGTCGCTATCGACGCCTGTGAAGATGCCATAGTCAGCAACTTGCCCCTCCCTCTGCTTCGGTGGGTTGGGAAGTGGTGCGGCCCCGAGCAGCTCCGACCAAGTCGAAAAACATCAAATAATTTTCCGAGCCGTCCAAATTCCCATGCACCATGATCTCCACCCCAGAGCCTGACCGGCTTTGCAGTTCTCATGTGCAGGTTGGACCTCAGGCGTCGCCGGACTTCTCATGACGTACCGTTGCACTTGGATAGCTCCTCCAGGGTGATGGGGTCATCCTTGGGGGGGTTGAGCTGCACAGGCTCCTTGGGTTCGAATTTTCCAGCCATCGCGTGAGATTTGAGTTGCCACGGTGGTGATGCAAAGTGTTTTGTATAATTTGAGCTCGTGATGCTTCCATCGCCCAGCCGAGGAAGCCCTCAAGCTTCCCCCACCCATTCCGTCTTCGGCCCGCAATTCTTCTTGTTACGCAGGCGCACGGACCAATCGGGACTGAAGCTGCTGGTCAGCGTCATTCTTTTTTCTAATACAGAAAAAGGTCGGACTAAGGTTTGCCATCAAGCCCATCGGCAAGACGCGCGCCGAAATACAATTGAAAAGGCGTATTTACACATGTCCGTCTTTGCAGTCGCGTCGCTGCGACCTATTTCGCGGCAATGTCTGCAGCCCCGAACGGCTGGGCTGCTGTCTATCCATGCCACCTCTAGAAGTGCCCATCTTCGTGCCATTACTTTACTGCCACCATCATGGCAGAGGTCTCAATCGACAAGCGCCGGGGAAGAAGCGCAAAAGAATACACCTCCGAATAAACCACAGAAGGTGACGTTTCGCCAATTTGCTGGGCGCGCCCTGGGCGCTGGACTGCGGAACCTCGCGTTTGCCCTGAGCCCCAGGGGTATCAAACAGGCATACAAAGACTCGCCCGGTTCGACCTCCTTTGCCGTCGCCTTGTGAGTTGCGATTGAATGCTGCGCAATCTGGATTACAGGAATTAGGCTGACGCCAAGTACAGACTTCTCGTCACTCTCGGCATCAGCGCCGTCGCGCTAAGAAGCTTTTACGCCCACTTCTACAACAACAACCTCAGCAGATACCCCGAACCCGTTGCAAACACCCTCAGGCGAGCGATTTACTACAGCAATTATGCGCCGGACCCCGAGCTCGCCCTAAAATACTACAAAAAGGCTATGCAGCAGTGCGCCGAGATCGGGCTGGACCCATTCTCGGATGAGGTGCTCGGCATTCGCATCCAGGTGTCGGCCTGGCTTCAACAACTCGAAAACTACACGTCGAGTGGTGAGGTTCTGGCATCGGTATTAGCTGATTGCCAGAAATGGGTCAGTGTGATGGCCAAGTCTGTGGAGGACGGCCAGGTGGACAAGCACGGCCATTACATCGATTCTTCAAACCTGGCCGATGTGAAGGAGCTCGGTGACAAGAATCGGCCGGCTACCAACAGTGACGCGGTGGCCAAGGACGAGGATTTGGAAACCCCACGCGAGACGCTTTGGCGCAAACGAGAACGAGTGCTGGCCACGGCTGTCAAAACCGCTGTTGCGTTGGGAGAGTTATACGCAGATGAACATGTCCTCAAGCCAGAGAAAGCGACTGAGCATTTTGTATGGGCCGTTGAAACGACTCTCCAAGAATTCAAACGTCGCCAAACCGAAGGAAAACAACCTGGCGAGGAGTCCTGGCTCACCCCCACTGAAGTCGGCGGTGCGATGGAATCGCTGGGGCGAGACTACGAGCGCAAGTCGCAGTTTCACCTGGCTATTCCGTTATTCTTCCAAGCGCTTCGCTTGTGTGAGCTTCCGTGCCATCGCGCCGTCGTCATGAATAACCTGGCAGCGTCCTTTGCTCAGATTCCCGCTTCATTCCTGTCCGGCGCCCTGTCCGAGGGCCTGAAGGATCTCGAGCGCGCCGAAATGCCCAAGACGCGACCCGAATGCCTCGAGGCGGCCGAAAACTGGGCAAAGAATGCGTACATGCATGGCAATGACGTCAAGGGCGACGAGCGGACACCGGAATGCGACGAGGCGTGCGCCGTAGCCTTGTGCAACTGGGGCGACGTGGCTGCCATGCTTGGTAAAACAACCGTCGCTAGGAAAAAGTATGAACAGTGCATTGAACTGTGCAACAAGCTCGACTTCAAGGACGGAGCCAAACAGGCGGCAGACGGTCTGAAGAAACTCGACAAAGGTTCCAACTAGGCAAAATTCGATTGCAATGACTGCCTCCACATTCTGTCAAATTGCAGAGTTTGAGTCGGAAAATATTGCTACAATTTTTGGACAGCGTACAGTCGCAAAGTTCCAAGTCTGGTCAACGAGGCATGATCAACGCCGACATCCCAACAATGTCAAAAATGCGCTTGACTGATATAACTCTCGGAAAATGCAGACATGTTATTATATTTTGGAATACTCTACTCTTATCTGTTTTAATTATCATGTATACTAGAAGCCATTGGAAGGAACGCAATGGAGGCTGGGACCAGCAGCAGCACTAGAGCCAGTCAAGGCGGCATCAGTGTGCTCCTAGAGTCCTAGTCACCTTCCCTTTCAGATCAATGCCGAGCTGAAGATGGCGAAGCGCGGCGCAGCAGGCCGAGTATGCGTACGGGTCGTATTCCGGGAGCATGGTAGAGCGGCGGCGACAACGACGGTGTGCGTCGGCAGCATCTAGGGACCCATTTAGGCATGCATATGCATACGGGAATAAAATAATACAATGAAAGAGACGGCCGAAAAAACAGGGCGTCAAGAGCATCCCCTTTACCCTAAGTAACTCTATATGTGTACAATTGATGGCTGTGAGTTCCCTCATCAATAACTTCGCTGGTGCGGTATTGACCTTTGCTAGACCAACTCCGTGTACGCTGGTTACGGCAAGCAGAGGAGGCAATTCTTCAAGAAGATTTCTCTAGAAGTGCGGAGAAGCGAGATAAATACTGGCCTGGATGGCGTTGGAGGATTGCTAGGAAGACCAGGCTGGGGTGGCGCGCGCGAGAGAACTAGGGCGGACGAGGGCAACCTGGGTAGCTCCAGTGCAAGTTCCATCAACTAAGGGATACATTTCTAGTTGTTCCCGAGGTAATATTGCCAATACCGTGCTAGCTACAAAGATTCTCCGAGCCTCAATCCTGTTTTGGGAAACTGGACGAATTGGCCCATTCCGATACTCAATGCGAGGTCCAAGACACGGCGGAAGCTAGACCGTGTCAAGCAGAAAAAAAAGCTTACAGAAAAGAAAAACGTACGGTAATGTCGTGATCCAGACCAGGGGAGCACCGGAGCTTGCTGGGAAGCCGTTCTGATGACCAGGCTGGGGCGAGCCCTACCGGAAGGACGGCTGTGCTTGGAGCCGTCGGCGCATCCGTCGGGTGTTTTGGCACCGAGAGGTAAGCTAATACTGGTTAGACTTTCGAAAATGACCCGCGATGACAACAACGAATCGTGATCGGTCATTCCTGGGTGGAATATCTGGGCGCGAGGAGCTAATGCAGGTAGACGACGGCGCGATACCCGAGTGGGCAGTGGCCGAAGAGGCAAGGAACCCGATACAACAAGAACAAATGTCAGAGGTCATTTTGCTAACCTTGCGAGGGCTGTTGAAATTGGCAAGAATACATGTACATTAGACGTCGCTACCGGATAGCAACGAACTGGGTGATTTGTTGAAAGGACCTTGTTTGGTCCCTGTTGTGCCCGTTTTCCCGCCTTCTAAGGGCCTTACCATGGTTGTAAAAATGAAGAAAAATGAAAAGAAAATACAGCCAGACTATCTCTGACTTACTGGTAAGCTCCAACGCAAGGCTGTAGGAGCTGGGGCAAAGGGGGCGTCTGCTTATTCCTGTGCGTCCCTCTAACACACACCCCGACATGCTTCCCACTCTCGGTGATTTTCATCTTGCTCAACTGTTGTTTTGATACATCCACCAGGCTTACTTGTTTCTCACCTTTTACCTCGCTTTCACCTCTCGTAATCCTCTTCATGCCGCTACCCCAAACGTAGAACAGTACCAAAACGATGCAAGTACACGCTGTTCCGGTTCGTCCCCTCTCCCTTTACCCTAGACCACACTACACATACACCCCCCCCTCTTCAACGGATCCCTTTGATACTTACATATTTCATCTACATCCTCATACACAACTCCCGACATGTCATCAAAATCCTGTTGGTATTAGCCACACACCCGATGGCCCGTCGAGATACACGCCAGTGTCCCCCCCTGCCAACCTCTTCCCCGAAAAGCACGAGATATCTGGATCCTTGCGGCTCTCCACCCCAGCTAAGGCGATATTTGCGGTGCCAATAGCTTAACATTATTTATAATAAAGAGCCCAGTCAGTTCTGGCAGTGTAGACAAACATGGGGCTGGCCGCGTGGCTCTGGGGGAGTAAACTCGCCGTCTCCTTGAACGATACCATCTACACCCGTCATCTCGACCACATGTCGAAATCTTTATAGTCCTGAGACCGCCCCGTCCAGTCCTCCATCTCATCATCCACCACCCAGCCCATCCTCCTTTGCTCTTGGCTCCTCCTGCTTCCTCCCGCGCTCCCTGTCATATCAATACACCTCCTCGCAACAGCCGCTCCACAGCCAATGTCGAAGCCATCAACCTCCCGCAGCGATAACTTCGTGCCCGCGATGCAGCTGCTCGGAGATGATGTGCTCTATCTCTGTTCCGCAGACTGGGTGGCCGGACTGGGCCTTGGATCCGCGTACGCCAACTCCATGGCCATGTCCCTCACACCGTCCCTGCACTCAACATCCCATCTGACACCACTTACGCCTCAGGCGCAGTCTTTGCCCCTTGACATGTATCCCGACATGCCCGAGCTGACATTCAAACACGGCCACTACCTGACTGTAGTGAGTTTTGCATAATACGGAAGTATTGAAACCACTCTTCTAATACCCAATGACAGGATTCACAACTTCCCAGGTCCGCCGAGTCTCTCATGGTCCCTCCCTTATACCACGACGTGTCTAGTCAAGAGAGTAATAGTAGTTACAGCCCGCCTGAAGCGAGACTCCCTTCCGAGTCGCCGTCGTTCCAAGACACAGACACCACTCCCTCCGCAGAAGCGCCCAAAAAGCCCAGACGAAGCCGCCCGAACCGTTACAAAAACGCAGCCCCCGCTGTCATTCAAGTGCGTGCGTTTTCCCCAGCCAGCTCGTGTTTTTTTTTTTCCTTGCAAAAAAATGCTCATAGTGTCCTCACAGCGCCGGAGAGCCGCCAACAGAAAATCACAGCAAGCCTACCGCAAGCGCAAGGACGACCGCATCGCCGAGCTCGAGGAGCTTCTCGACCAGGCCGCCCAGCGTGCGCACGACATGGACCGGGCGTACGTGCGCCTCCGCGCCGAGTACGAGCAGCTCCTCGTGATTGGCGGCGCCGAGGCTGCCGGCCACCCCTCGAGCGTCGCCAGCACGGGTGCGGAGGAAAAGGCGTTTTTGGCGCTCGCGTCTTTTGCGCAGCCGCCTTCTGACCACGGGCTTTCGCATCCGCCGCACCCGCAACAAGCGACCAGCGTCTACCATGTGACAGGCAGTCATGATGCAAGACTGGGCTAAATCCGTTTTCTTTCGTGCGGTTTTCATGTACAAGATAAAAACAGAGTACAATATTCGCTATATAGTGCACGTACAGCAACATTATCTGCAGTATCAAGAAATATAAAACCCAACGCCATCATCAACTCCAAAACGTCCGTCATGAGGTCACCAAAGTCACTGGTCCGTCTTGTCAAAGTAGCTTCCCTAAAATGAGAGTGCACAGGAGAAACAAAAAGTGAGTATTATGCCATCCTTTGTCGCTTCGTATCGAGGCCATCGGCCCCGGCCACCACGGGTCCGTTGGAAGGGATATCACTCAGCGGCACGCGCGGTGCGTTACCGTCCTGGCCCAGCGGCCGTTTCATAGTGGGGGGTTTATACGAGTTCCTGTTGGCCAGTGGGCTCGCAGGACCTCCTGGCGCCCCGATCCTGCGCGCCTGGTCCAGGCTCGGGTTGACGACGTGTCCTTTGGGGGCGAAACCGCCCGCGGCGGACGGTCCACCGGCCCCGTGAGGTCTCCCTGCCGCCGCCGGCCGACTAGGCGTGGCGGCAGACGGATCTTCGGCTTGGCTCGGCGGCGGCACATGCTGTCCGGTCCGTGATAGCGGTTTCGAGGACGAGTGGTCGATGCCCGGCGTCTTTCGTATCGAGGGGCTCTCTGCCTTTGGATTGAAAAACTGTTGCTTATTGGGTACGATGGCGGACGTCTGGTTCGCATCCGTGGCAACAGCACGTGCCGAGAAGAATGCGGCGACTGGCTCACCAGCTGGCGGAGCTGGAGGCGCTATAGAAGTGCCATTGCCTGCTGTTTGTCTTTGATGTTGGGCGTTGGGGGTCTGAGGTGGCTGTGGGCGGTGATTGCGCTGCTGTACAGGTTTGCTGGCTTGCCGCTGATCTTGCTGTTGTCTTGTCTGCGGGCCTTTAGCGACAGCTGGGACTGGTACTACTACCTCATCAGGATGGCCCTCCTCGGACACGCAAAAGTCTGCCTCGTCGAAATCTGGCGACACACTCAGTTAGCGCCGTGGTCATATCATATTTGGCACACAATGAGCCGCTTATTTTCATGACATCCTCCAAAGACTTACCGCCGAGGAAGTCTTCAAATGACTCCGAAGCTTCTACTTTGGCTGCCGCTGCCGCTGACGCAAAGGACGAGCCCGACCCCGCCTCGGAGGCATCCGTCGGCGCTGCCGGTACCACCTGTGCGACCGGCACATCTTTCCTCACAAAACCCGCATGCCGATGCAAATTGTCCTCGTCAAACTTCTTGACCGGCTGCGCTTTAATTTTGGTCACCTGTTTTACAAATTCCTGGTCGTAGATGCAGTTGCCCAGGACGTTGCCGAAGCTGCGCAGGGTGCGCTTCAGCGCATCCGTGGTGCCCTCCTTCTTGGCCTTTTCAAACGCCATGGCCTTGCCGCGTGCATTCTCAATGGAGCCGTAGCCAATGTCCTCGTGGTACGTGCCGTCCCGTAGCGTGATGCGCACGATGACGCTCAGGCCGATGCTGACGCGCTGCGTCTGCGCGTTCTCGTCGGCAAAGTCGACCTGGATGTTCTGGATCGACGAGGACCAGCCGTTGAAGCCAAAAATTTCGTTGGCGAGGCTGATGCACTTGTCGGCGGTCAGGTAGTGCACGCGCGAGCCGCCGGGGCCCGCGCGCGAGGAAATGTATTCAGGGCCGAGCTGTTTGTCAAGGCGGAGCGATATGGTGGCAATGTCTTTAGCGGTCCATTCCGAAATTCGCGGCTTCTTTTCTTCGTATGGGTTGGTCCATGGCTTGTGCTGTTCGCCTGGCCTAGAGCAGGTAAATCAAGTTAGCTTGTGAACAGAATTGTGAATAGTAGCGACGACAGGCGTTTGCTGGGGACCTGATTCGCGACGTACGCAGGCATTTTATACACTGAATGGATCTTCCACCATCAACTGTTATTATCCCAGCGTATTTCAAGTGAATTGAGCAGCCAGACTATGCAAAGTATATTTTGGCGGGCGTATTGACGTTGGGCTAATAATCGCGGTTGTTGTAGGAGGTCGCGTTCACACTGTCGCGCGCCTCGACAGGTAAACACGTGAGTATCTGGCAGCGGTGGCGGTACGTACCAGACAGTCGCCACCTCCACACACCAACACCCCTAGCATCCACGCAAAGCGGCTCGAGTTAGTAGCACAGTTCGAGTTGACTTTTTGCAATGCAACAAAATTACTCAGTAAAATGCAAAAGAGCTAAGAAAATCGGCGAGATCTAAAAACGCCGCTGTATTGGTACTCCCGTAAAAGGGAGGTCTACTATGTTGTTCGGTGCTATTTACACCATCTCAAGTGAGAAGGGAAACGGAAAAGGCCAAAAACAATACGCGCGAAGTAGAAGACAGAAAACAGAGGAGACCAACCGTTTTGCCAAAATAAATGATAAGAGTCAAACCACCAAAAAACAAACGCCGGTACCATTCCGTTGTGCGCAGAAAAGCCAAGTCCAAAAGTCTATGCTAGTGTCCATGATGCCAGATGAAATCTCATAAAACGTGTCGTGTCATGTATGCCGCGGGTCCCGTATTGAATATGCGCTGGCCCCTTTGGTATCTTTATATATCGGCGGTATGTGTCGGCCATTATGTGCTATAAATTCGTTGCTTCCAAGTCGGTAAGGTTTTACCATGGCCCGACCCGCACAGGTGAACCATAAGAGCCAGACATGAGCTGGTTGAGGATGGAGTTTTGGTCGTTTGAGCTTTGGTTCGGACCGGTACCCATCCATCCGACGCTGCTTGCCATGGCGGAAATGGCTCCAGCCAAACGACCCCTGGACTGGTCGTTGTGTCTGTTAAGAGCCTGGTCCCAGCCATCGGAGTGGAGATTGAAGCCACCAGCTCGCTTGCCAGCTTCGCTGATGACGAGGGCCCATGCCCTGGAAATGTCGTCGTACGCACCGTTCTTGTGGTGACGGTAAGCTTGAGGCTCCCAGTCGGGTAGTGCGTGAATCAGCTTCGTGACCTGATCGAGGAACTCCAGGGACTTGGTCGGTTGTGTTTCGGTAGGGGGCAAAAACTGAGGCGTGAAGTCGGCGACGGCATCGGTGAGGGCGATGAGAGGCTCCTTGACACGACAGTACGTGTATTCGGCGCTGCTGTTTCCGTAGGGGATGGCGGCAGTGAGCTTGTCCTGGTATCGACGCAGAACTGCGAGAGCAGCATCAACAGAGGGTCGAGGGGCCTGCGTGACGACTTCGTGGCCGATTAGGGGGTGCGACTCGCAAATTCTTTCGAGGACGGTGCGAAGCTGGTCGGTATCGAGAGTTTCCAGGAGTCGAGACAAGGTGAGTGGGCGGCCAGTTATGTCGTTTGATCGTACTTTTTTCGAGGGCCGAGCGATGCTGCGAGGATGGGCGGCAGGAGAATTTAAGGTTGACATGTTCTCATCCCCATCGCCGTCCTCGTCGGCTTTTCGTTTCCGATTGGCCATGTTGTGAAAGGGGGATACTTGAGTTGTTGTTAGTTTGGATGTTGGTCTCACGGCGGCCCCGTTGACAGGAGGCGGAAACCCAGGAAAGAAAGGTTGGCGAAAAGGGAGGAAAGAACTCACAAGATCGTTGAGGAGATTGGCGAGGACTTTCGCGGTGATGAGGGAAAAGGGGCGGCTGCGGCGACAGGAGAACGTTCATGGTGCAGTTGCTGGTGATGACGACGCCGACGAGGCAAGCCACTTTGGTTCAAGGCTGCGTTTGCGATGCCGAGAGTGTGCTTTAGGTTGTGAGGAGCGACGAGGCAGCGACAGGGCGTGAGCGTCCGGCCTCTGCTCCTCGATACCTTGAGAAAATGAAGCACTGTGGTGATGAAACGGCAGCGGGCGCTCGTGGAGTTTGTTGAAAGAGCGGAGAGGGAGTAGGTATGTAGGTAGGTAGGGGGAAAAAAAGGGCTGAAAATGCCGGCCGACTCAAGGGCATGGGGAATTATGAGAGGCTTTTCGTTGTGGAGCAGTAATACTTTGGTTTGCCGCGGTGACGAGTGGGCAACTGGCCGGCGAGGAGCCAGTTGAGCCTTTGGGCAGCCCAAGCGCCAAACTGCAAGCCACACGTGACGGCCCAAGGAGGGTTGGTGCTATGTACGGAGTAGATTGGTGGTGACAAGTGGTCACTGCCAAAAACTTACAGGCATACGTCCGCCAAAGTTTGCCTGTCTCTCGGCATTGTAGGGGTGGATTAGCGCTAAAACGGCCTAAAACTGCAAGCCACCTCATGCCGCTTCAGCTTCCGGCAGTTGCCTCTGCTTTGGCAGTGTGTGTCGGTTGCAGCCACTGTGGCTCACTCTGGCCCGTTGTGGCACACACCACTCACCCTGCGCTCTGGCATTCACTGTCGCTCCCGGCCTTGAAATCCGAGCTCATCGCCCTTCCGTAGCTACACAGACAGTTTGACACTGACCTCACTCACTTTCACTCGGGCGGCGCTCAGTACCAGTTTATGATCGTCCCTGCCGCTTTCTCGGACTGCCTGTGCCTGTCATACTAACAAACTAGCCACTACGGATATCTCCGCTCCGCTCATACTCACCAACGGTTCTCACACTCATAAACGGCCGCCATGTGTTGGAAGAGAAACAAAAGATCTCTCAATACGGACATGAAAAACTGGCCCGAGATAAGCTTATAAATAGTAGCAACCTGCCGACTTATTCACGCTTATACTTCACTGACTATGTTGTCCCAGCCGTGCTGCAGTTACCTATCTTGGCCTCCTCACCTGTTACTGTATGATGGCCTGTCTGTCTCATTGAATACTTGAACGAATTTATGATCTTTGGCAGCCGCTACATAGCCCATGAATACAAGCGTCCGGAGTACTTATTATTTTTCATTCACTTGACACCGTTCTGCCGCCCCAGATTTTGCCACGTGAGAGAGCTTCTAGGCTCGGCATGTTGATACCCCCACATTGCAAGTGACAGAGTCAAGCAAGTCAGAAGAGCCCATCTCATTCATCCGACATGCGTAGCGCAAGCTACAACTCACGGGTTATCAGTAACTACCTACCTCTTCAACAACTGTTCCCACCACTGATTGCCCTTTTTCCAAGATAAGCATCTGTCAGCCTTGGCTGCGCCCTGTTCACAACGACATTCGCATAGCGCCTTTTTTTTTCATCTACAATTGGTATGAGTCGGCGAATTGGCATGACGATCAAATTGCGAGGACCGACGGCGAGATTCGACTACCGAAGTCGCGACCAATTGCCGACTGTGACAGACTCCTCCGGTCATGATTGCTGATCGCATGTGGTAAGTGAGCCGTGAACAGACTCGTTCATTTCCGAGATCTGGGGGTCATGTCTCGCCGACTGCTATTTTGTTGCTAGGCCAATCGCTATGGGGAGAACTCTTCAAATGTGTTGGAAGAGAAACAAAGATCTCTCAATACGGGCATGAAACTGGCCCGAGATAAGCTTATAAATAGTAGCCTCTGTGCGAACTAGTCCAGTAGCGCCGAGCTTCAGAGCTGGAACCCTTTCCAAAAGTGTTTCTTACTCGAGCTACTCTAAAAATAGCCGCCCGAGAGCCGCCATCAAGTTCTCTGCACGCCGTACCTAAATGCCATTCATCACCATATTATTTATGACTCGCAGCTCTATTTTCTCACCGCCGAAACCGCCTTTGCCAACTGGCGGCCCGGAGCGGGCCCAGCATCGATACCGGACCACGCCGCCTTGCGGCTCACCAGCCCACATCCCACATGTCTACTATCCACAGAGACAAACAAACAACCAGTCCTCGACAACAATGATGGCATTTTGCTCCCCTTTTGCACTTATACTGCCGAGTACACTTCAGCGGCGCATCGGCTTCGTCTACCTCTACCGAGTGCGAATGCCGCTTTGGGGGCCTTGGCGCTGGCGCTGATCACCAGTTAGTTGACTGCGGTTGGATGCGTTGGCTGAGTAAACTGCTAAATTTGGAGCAGCCCATGCAGGTGTCCTAGTAACGAGATGCTCCAATAACAGAGCAGTTGATCACGACTTGACCAACCAGAGCACCGATGTCACGCTCAGAATCTGGTTGGCTGCCTCCCATCTAGTCTTGCCCCTTTGCTCACGTGCTGCTCCTTTGCTCCTTTCATATCCAGTGTCAACAGCAACATAAAGATGCAATCAAGCTGTAGGCGCCATTGTTGTTTCGAATCGGCGATGAACATGCGAGCAAAAAGCAAAGAGTCAAGGGTTCCGGCACCGCTGCCCGAGACCCAGACCGTTTCTCCTGCCTGCAACGCTGTCCAACTTGCCGCATTCCCGATCGACTCTCCGCTCTATTATCGATTTCATCTTCCTGCCAGCGGCCTGCCTTGCCAGGCAAAAGCCTGGATATTCCCACATATTGTGGCTGGGACACATAATGGAGCGGGAGCGGGGGGGTTTGCCCATTGCCAACAAGCCACAGGCGAGAACAATTGGCCCGGCTCAGCCTGCCCCAAGCAAGGGTGGCGTGAGACCATCTCCACCCCCATGTCGCAGTTAGGCAATGATGGACAGGCGGGCGTCTTTTCATCTTTGGATCCCAACGGCGATGACCCGGAAATGTCGTGGACAGCCAAGTTGGATCCGACGACACACGTAATATTTTCTATTCTTGGGATTCCCGCGCCTCAGATGGTGGCTGAGCAGTCCCGATGGTCACTTGCGATGACGGTAATAGAGGAAATACACCAAGAGACCGATTGTGGGCTGTCAACTTGTAACTCAATGTTCCAATATATGCGATGAAACAGGGTTTCCGCAGTGGGAAGGAGCAAATTGCTTGTACATTGCGCATCCACCTTTGACAGCATCTTTTCCCAAATGTCCATGACGTGTTGGCAGGTATTATCTGGGGTCAATTACTTGGTACGTACTAGTTATTCTGGTCACTTTCGATTCCGTCTATTTAAATGATTCCAATCCCTCGTACAAGTTGTTTGGTATCCCATCTCGAATCAGTTTCACTCTTCTATCCCACCTTCATAAACCCTCTACCATCCCATATAACACCACCAATATGCGTCACACTAGCACCATTGCTCTGGCCGTTGCCCAGCTTGTCCTCGCCGCCAACGCCGTCGAGTTGGAAATGGACCATGTCCCCGCGGCCTGCAAGACCATCTGCCAGCCGCTCGGCACGCTCTCAGACAAGTGCGACGTCGACCTGCGCAGCGACCGCGACCGCGACGAGCACCACCTCCAGAACCAGTGCATCTGCACCAACAAGAGCTTCGCCGTCGGCAAGATTGCCGGGCTCTGCGCCGACTGCATGCACCAGAACCGGAACCCCAGGCGTGACAACGACGACCACACAGACCGGGACGATCTGCACCGTACGTGACCAAGGAAGAACAAGAAACACATGTTCTCTCGTGGAAAAAGCCAAATAACTAACTTGTACTCCAGAAATTGACCGTCTCTTGTATGTGTGCGGCTTCACCAGCACTACGTACAACGCAGCCGCCACCAGCGCGGTCGCCGGCATCACCGTCGATGCCACCCGTCCCACCGACGTGAGCCAGCTGACCACCACGATTGATGGCGGCTGGCCTGCCAAGGGAAACAGCGGCGGTGGTGGCAGCAGTGTCGCGGCCACTTCGTCGGGCCAGTCTGCGCAGCCGACTTCGGGCGCCAGCCACGGCACCGCCCCCGGCACCCCCGTGTCGACTGTGACGGCGGCGCAGACGTCCGGCAGCCGGTCCTCAGGCGCCTCGAGCTCCAGTACCGCTGCCCCGACTGTCGTTAATGCTGCGAAGGGCGTGACAGCCCAGGCAGCCTACGCGGTTGGTGGCCTGGTTGCCGCGGCTTACCTCTTGGTTTAAGCTCTCTTAGACGGATATACCGGCTGCAATGAGATTGAGTTTCAACGCAGCGGTGACAGAATGGTTGTGCTCATGCACCTTTTGCTGCAATCTTGTTTTGGCTTTTTGTTCCTCACGAGTTCATGGCTTAATGTAGTTGAATCTTAGTTTACTTGGTGATGAATGCTAGCATACAATTTCATGGAGACAATCAACTCGAAGAAGGCGGGTGGCCACCTACATGCGAATACTATGGAGTGGAATAAGAACCTAACGGGGTCAGCTTTACGGTTATTTTGTAGAGAAAAAATGACTTACCTTCTCGACATAGTGAGCTCCCACTAGTTCTTTGTTTGCTCGCGGGATTCTGTCCTCCTGGTTGACGTCGGGGGCATCCAAGCAGGTCAAGCATAACTTGACGACATCCGCGTATAGACACCCCATCCTTTGCGGTAGACGCTCTTCTGCCAAGCGCATAAGACCAGATTTTACACGTCGGTTTTGGGGGACGCCGGATGCTTCGTCAACCCACTGCTGGAGCCAAGGCGAAGGGGGCGTTGGAGACTCTGGCGGGTCCCTCGCCGCGCCGACAAAGGACTTCCACAGTCCGATTTCAAGCAGAAGCACGCCGAGACTATATATGTCGTTCTGCATAACATAGAGGGCTTCTGCAGTGTTGCCGTGGGTGTCGGGGTGGCAGTAAAAATCGGGCTTGCGGTTCTCACGAAGGTCCAGCCGGAGTTTGCCAAACCCAGCGAGAAAGGCGGACACCTTGCCCGTCTTTTGGTCCTTGCGAAGCACGATAGTTTCTGGTTTTATATTCTTATGGACAAGGCCATAATTATGCACCATTCCAACGGCCGCAGCAATATCCTGGCCGATTTGCAGGATTTCAGACGTCGAGGGCTCCTTGGAAGACATGAGCGTTGCGCGTAGGGAGTAGGGCTTGCCGAATCCCTTTGGCAGCAGCAGCAGAAATGCAAACTGCACCTGATGCTCGTTCATATCGGCCGCTACATAGCCTTTGCAAGACAGCAGTCCGACGAGATCTTCTTCACCGGCGTCCAGTTTGCGGGCAAAGTGCTGGAGGTCCTGGGACACGGTGCCGCCGCGGGGATTGTAGAGGACCACGTCTACCAGATACTCGCGCTCGGCGATGGTGGCGACGCGGAAGTCGGACATGGGAACGGGCGCAAACGCCAAGTTCCTGAAGACGCGGACGGTGGGAAAGAGAAACGAGCCGCTGTGGCGCTCGGGCGCCTGGTCTGGCGCTCCAATGGCGAGCACCTGCGAGAGCCTGTAGATTTTGTGCCAGAGCTCCACGTCGGCGATGGCCTCTTGCAGCAGCGCCAGTCTCCGCGCAATACTGAAGGGCGGCGGCGGCGGCGCGGACGAGGCGGCCGCCCGGTGCAGGGCCTCCTGGATGTCGCGCACGAGCTTGCCCAGCGCAACCAGTCTCTTGCGCGCGCCCTGCAGCTTTGCCGCGGTCACGTCCAGGATCCCCTCGTACGCAAGGTATTTCTCGTCCTGGAGGGCTTGGTCCAAGGGCCAGCCCTGCTCGACCTGCCTGGACAAACGCAGGCAGACATGCTGGAGACGCCGGGCCGCCTGCGCAAGACTCACGTCGTGGTCGAGGAACTGGCCGCAGTTTCTGTAGAGGCTATCCCCGATTCTAAAAGGCAAAAAAAGGCTTGGTCAGTATATATAGGGCGCGGGGAAACAAGCACAAGGGGATACCTACTGAAGAACAGCGTTGGCTGTGCCGCCAAGCCTAATTACGGCAGTAAAATTACCAGCCATGTCTGCGCACTGAAGACGACATATGGCAGTTACTTTCTGAGGAATATTAATGGGAACGCACAAAGGGCAGCTGCATCTGTTTAAATCATGACACGGTGGATCGGCTAAAGGTTGTCAGGTGCCAAATAATACTCCCAAGTCTGTCACACTACTCATGATGGCCGCTGACAGCTCTCATCAATAAAGCGCTTGGCAAAAAACAAAGACCTGTTTTAAAGGGCTTTCAGCATGAGACAGCCGTTCGTTGGAGAAGGCGCTGTCATCCATATTTCGTGGAACTCTGCTTCCTGGGTTCCACGAATGAGTGATGGCAGCGCAAGAAGTAGGGCTAGATGCTTGCGTATTTCCAGAGAAGCAGTATCGGAAGAAGCTTGCGCCTGGAAGCAAAATATCCAGATTGACATATTACAGCTAGGACAGTGCTCCTTTGTGTTGCTACGAGCCTGCAGCATGGCGAGGTGGCGGCAGTGGCGGAACTACAGTGGGTGACAACAGTTTCGCGTAGGAGTACTAACAGCACTAATAATGCCTGGGTTTTATGCCCCGATAGCTCTACTAATATGAGCTTTAGAAATCTAAAATAAATTTCATTAATTAAATAATTGAAGTATAACATAGAACTACTTATGGTTTCTTTTTTTATATTTTCCTTTCTTAAGCTTCACGGTTGATGACGCATATCTCTTGAAACAAGTTCTGCTTCAGAGAGACTGTCATACACATTACATGTCTTTGAAGTTTCGCGGACAAAGAAGTCAGACCACGGACCAGGGCGAGACGCTGGCACGTTGCGATGTCTGCTTGGTGCGACCTTGGGTTGGCCTTGGATGATCGAGCGAAGTCAAAGCTTTGCGCTCAGAAACACTCTCGACTTCACCACATGGCAAAGTGAACCTGAAAACCCCCATTTTCAGATGCCTTGGACTTTTTCTTGATCAATCAAAGTAACAACATCCAGTCAATAAATCACTGTTAGGCTATGGCTCGAACCTACACCCCTCCCGCCATGGGCCGCGCTCAACATCCCCCGCCCTACCGCGGCACAGGCTCATGAAAGCAGTCCTCCCAGCCTCGCTTGCCCGACTGCCAGAAGCGCCGCAGCTTCTCCAAGCCCAGCAGGGGCGCTACGTCGGCCAAGGTTCTCCGCCACATGCCGTCCAGGCAGCCCACCACAAACGCGCGGTCCTCGGCCTGTCCGTCCGTCAAGGTCACGCCGGCCACCAGCAGCGGCCACACCATGTTGTCCGCGTCCGGCAGGGACGGCCAGACGTCCCGGAGACGCGCTAGCAACTCGGCGCGCTGCGTGACGCGCAGCCTGTCTCTGGAAGCGACACCGGGGTCCGTGGCTTTGGGCGCCGCCGCCGTGACGGAGACGGGTAGGGCGATGATGCCGTAGAGTCGGGTGGCGATTTGGAAGATGCGTCCAATAGCTGGCGTCGTGGGTCCTTTGTCGATCGCAAGGTCCGCTGCCCACGTATCGGGGTCAAATGCGTTGATCGTTTGGAGGAGATGCTGCATGCGATGCTGCAACACGGCGGCCTTCTTGGTCTGGAAAGCGGCCTGCACTCGTACTTCGGTAATGTGCTTGGTTACCACAACCAGATCAACCGGAAAAGGCCATATGCTATCCTCGTCTGCAAGAACAGCCCTGATCTCCTCGTCCGTGTAGCCGAGATGGCCCGTAATCTGCTTCGCCGCGGGACTTGTGGCATTGCTCACAATTGCGTTTCTGGGGAGAAGGTGGGTTTAGCTTTTACATCCTAATTTTAACTCTTTGCTAGCATCGGAGCCGACAAGAAAGAACAGGAAACTTACAGAACCATCTGCCGAAAGAAAATAGTTGGTCCGGGCAGGCGCAGCGCCGCCATCGGCCCGCCAAGCAGCTGCGCATACGCCAGCGCGCCGTTGACGTGCGCCGCCCACAGCGACTCGTTGAGCGTGAGGTCAAACGAGAGCAGGCTCCAGAGGTAGTGGAACGCCTTCCAGGTGCCGCCGGCGCGGTCGCGGAGACAGCCGTTCACGATGGCGAGAAACTCCATCAGGTAGCGCGAGTACGTTTTCCGCATCGACGCAAACTGCGCGTCGTCCCAAAACGACACGAGCCGGCCGCGCCTGCGCGAAACGGTCAGCGCCCGGTGCCCGATGATCTGGCAGACGAAGCGCGCCGACATGGCGTCGCCCGTGTGGAACGGCGGGTCCTGGATGTCGTGGCCGCCGTGCTGGGCCACGCGGACCGGCCGGACAAAGGCGCAGTCTGTGTGCATTCTTGTGAGCCGGTTTGTGTTCAGGACCCGGGGGCGGACGGCGCGGCGGCGCGCGACCGAGCAAGCAAGCGTACAGTACCGGATAGCCTCCATGTAGTGCCAGCTCGGGGGATCGGCCTGCACGAGCGGCGCCAGCGGCCGGACCTGCGTCACCGGCTGGTGCCGGAGCGTGTACTGGCATGCGAGACCCCTCTTGATGCACCGTTTGCACCGCGGCTGCGTCTCGTCGCACTTGACCCGGCGAGCTCTGTCCGCAAAGAAGGAATGGTCAACGGTCAGCCCAACACCCGAGGCCAGAGGGGGGGTATTGCTCGGCGAAACCTACCGGCAGGTTTGACAGCCTGTGCGGACCTTGGGTGCCCATCGCTTTTGCCGCGTCGTGTCGGCTTCGGCTTCCGCTTGCTGGAGACGCGTGGCCATCCTGGATCGTTGTCTGCCAGGTGCTGCGGCGTACAATGGGGTGGCGACGGTGGCTAGATGAAGTAGATGTCAGGAGGATGGTAATGGATGAGGCTGTTCAGCCTTGCCGTGCTCGTTAGCTCCCGTGGCATTTAGCTGCGGCTGGGAATAATCGGCGTAAGCTGATCTCATGCCAAGAGAGGCTGCTTCAGCCTCCGCAGTTCCTCTGGCGAATCATCTCTATTCCGCGACAATCTGTACGACGTAAGTCGCGCCGTAGCTCTCCACTGTCAGCTCCGGCGCGCGTAAGATTCTGCCTCGCCTTGAATGTGCTTTGTCCTCGACAATGCAGATCGGACTAGAACCCGAACATAAACAAACACAGTTCGGGGAGGTTGCCATGCCTTGGTGGGGCTTGTGCATTGGATTTGCTCCAGTACGAATACGTATATACAGCCAGTGCAGTAGAAACACCACATCCGGTCATATTCTTAACTATATTTAGTCAGTGGATAGAAGGTAGAGTTATTAACTCTAGAGATACTACCCTAAGATTTTTTTTTTCCGAAAAAGAGCCCGATATTAGACATACTATTCGTCTTATATATATATACTACATATATTATTACAGTATTGAATTACGTTCATATCTGTTTTGAAAAGTATATATATATAAGTATATCAGATACTCTCTCTATTCATTCTGCTAAAATGATGATTTTCGGCTGGTATACACTGTGTCGCGAGAACTCTCATGTCGGTGGGTGAGCGGGCTTGGAGCTGGCGGCATGCAGTGCGTGAAGGAAATCAACCTTCATGCACGGATGGAAAAAGTGGCAGTTCAGCAGAAAAGTCTCAAGGGGCCAACTTACCTTGGGAGCTGTAGCTTCCGCGGTTAGGCCGAGCTTTCCAACAATCAAGTTGTTGAGACCCAAGTTAACAGACATTGGCTGCATGGCATCTCCTTCAATTGTCGCCAAACAGTCACAACTCGGAAAATTCCGTGTACATTGCCTAGGTAGCTTCCTGAGTAGTTGTACCGACATAGGTGGCTCCATTTTACAGAAGACATCATCATCTTGCGGCAAGCAACAAGAGAGAAGAAAAATATAGAATCGAAGCTACACTAATACCAGCCACCCGCCTTTCATTGCCTGTTGTCCATCCCTAAAGAGAGCTATATACGTTCGGTAGCAAGGTTTCGGACCGTTCGATGGTAGGACCAGCCCTAGCCACTTGCGCGAATATTGCAATCGAGATGAGTCAACCCTTCTCCAGACCAGATTCTCTATTCGAAACGTGGCCTTTTTGAAACCAGAAATGGTGATGTCAACCATGACCGAGGGTCCAATGGGAACAGCAGAGCTAGACTGCCTTGTGGCGGCGATAGCTTCGTAGCTAGCTCTAGCTTTGTAGCTCATCTCTACAGCTTTGTAGCTATAGCTCCATAGCTACAGCTTTTTGTTGACGTCCTCTTGAAAACTCAATTCCTACTACGCAAGTTACATTCTGTTGCGTGCTCAAAATAGCAAAATATACTAGAGCTTTTGACAATGGCAGGGCTGGTTCCCGCGACATGCTTGTGGTGCAGCTGAACCAGGAACATGGCAAGTCAACTCTCCAGCAAAAGTTGTCCAGGCAGCTGTGCCCTGCCCAGGACAATATACAATAAGAAGAGCTGCGTCAAGATATCTGGCACAAACTGTACTTACGTGCAAGGCTAGGAACTCACATCGGGGTACTGGGGGTTCCCGCGGCGAAAGCTCACGCGATGCCCAACCACCCAGAACATGTGGCGAGGTCAAAGCCGAGCTTGCGGGAAATATAGACGCATCCAGAATTATCTAGTGGTGTGACTCAAAAGACTTATTCCATTCGACTCTTGGGGAACTATAGACGCATCCAGAATTATCTAGTCGTGTGATTCAGGAGACTGATTCTATTCGGCTCCTGGGAAATATAGATGCATCCAGAATCACCTAGGTGTGATTCAAGAGACTGGTTCTATTGGGCTCTTGGGAAGTATAGACGCATCATCTAGTCGTGTGATTCAAGAGACAACCCATTCGGCTCTTTGTCGACCTTTTCTTGCTGAGAGCCTAGGCAAGCACAGCCTTGTTGCTAGAGTTTCATCCCACAGCAAACAGCCCAGTGGGCAGGGCCGAATTCAGAGTTGGCAGGGCAGAATTCAGACTTTGGCTGCCCTCGTCTAGCCGAAACTGTCTTTTTCTAGGGCGGTAGCGTTATGTACCGTTTCCTCGGCAGTTTCAGGGTCCGCCGTCGCTGCGAGCTTCTCTTTTTCCTCGCCTCTCTCTGTTTTTCTTAAGCGACCCGCAAAGCAATGATACTTCCTGAGAGAAGGCGGAATCTTTTGCCCTCACCAGGTCAGTGTTGGCGCGCTGGTCCTTGTCAAGGTTGCGTATTCTCCGGTGAGTTGCCAAGCGGCCCGTCAGCTTTGGCCGTGTTGGTCTTTGTGCGTAGGAGCTGCTCTTCTCGGTTCTCTTGAGCTGATATTTGTTCTTTCGGCATAATAGACATCCTTGCCCTCTCTCTGGATCATTCAACCTTCCCGACGCAACCTTAGCGCGGACGCCGAGTGGTATAAATGCTGCCAGCTCCACCACCTGTTCACCCATCACACTCCTCAAACTCATGCCCGCGTTTACCCATCTACCAATCTATCGTCTCTATCAGGGATAGTTTACATGAAACTACTCGATATCAAACCCTGCTCGCTCGCCAATTATCCTTGTTTTCGCCAAAATGAAGCCAGTTAACGAGGAGGTCACCCGCCAATTGGTGGCCATGATCACCCAGGAAGCCAAGAGCCCTGGTCTAAACAAGGCAGAGCAAGCCGAACTCATCATGGCTTGTATTACGATGGCCATGGTGGTGTTGAATTTTTTTCTAGTAGTGCAACCCCATGATGCCGGGGTTTACTGGCTTGAGGCCACCTTATTTCGCATTATCTCCAAGATCATACGTATCTTCGACAGCGACTTTGAATGGAGAAATGTTCGCGCAAAAGTTGAGGCAATGATTAAACAGAAACTTGAGGCACATCAGCTAAAAGTTCTCCAACACCTCCGGGCAGGCCAAGAGGAGAACCTGCACTTCTTCAAGAATGCCTGGCAGAGCTATAGCAATGCAACGGGCGAGGCTAAGAAAATCCAGGGCACGGTTCTCCTGAGTTCTTACAATTCAATGATCACGGTTCTACGATCGAACATACATCACTGCAAGATTGACGACTACGCTGTGGCGGGCCTTTTCGAGTTTGCCGCTACTGCCAATATACACGTCATCTTGCTCGGCGTGGGCATCGCTCATGGTAAATCATGGGGGTTTCCACAGGAATACATCGACAATGTCATCAGGGTCGAGTTCAACCGCGTGACAGGCTTGGGTACCCGGGTTCCTGCCATCCCACGAAACGTCACTCAGTCTGGCAATAGCACGGTAGTCGCACGAGCCGTTAGGTTTGGCAACAGCACGGTAGTCGCACGAGCCATTGGGCTTGGCAACAACACGGTACACTCACGCGCCATCGAGACTAGGAACAGCAAGAGAATCCAACGAGGTATCGGAGAGGCATTGCAGATGCGACTGCTCTTGGATGCCATCGAGAAGGGCGAGTCTGAGGGGTTGTCCGATACCTTGATAGGGTCATGGAAGGACGCGTATTCGACGATGAGTGTCGCGTCTCGTCAGGTCTTGTCTATCCGCGACGGCGAATACGAAGACTACCCGACCTACGTACACAGGATATACCGGCACGGCCGCACGCTGGTGCCCAGGCGAAAGCGAAAAGAAAAGCTGAACGGCCACAAGCTCGCCGCAGAACTGCGCAGGTTCGCCGACTACGATGCCATTCTGACGCAGTACGCTCTGTCCTACTCCGAGTACTGGCCCTACCTCACGGGCGAGTTCCAGGTGCCGCCCGAAGTGTTCCGTCGGGCGGACCGCGAAATCTTCTCGGGGCCGTACGCGCTCGGCTCGGACTGGGTCACATGGAGCAAAGATCGGGAGCCGCCCCTGACGGACCGCAGCGGAAACCTGACGTCCATCCTTGTGCGCAGCAGCGTAAACATTGACGGCCTGCAGACGAGGGCGGGCATGTTCTGGAACATGCACACGGGCTCCACGACCAAAGGCATCCCCAACCTCATCGAGCTCGCGCCCGGCCAACTCGTTCATAATGTCGACCTGACCTGGGGCGACAAGATCGGCACTCTCAGGTTCGATACCTACAACTATCGGACGAACGATTCCCAGTCATACGGACCCTATGGATCGCGCCTCCACGCCATGACGCCGTCAAAGAAGAAGGAGGAGGAGAAGAAGAAGAAGAACAAAGTCGACCACACCAAGGGCTCGGTGGCCGTCAATCGCACCGGCTATGCTCTGTCCAGCATATTTTGCACCAAATGGTCGGAAAGCTCGGATAGCGGGTGCGAGGGCGTTGCCTTTGGCTGGAGACCTATCTTCCTTGCCGCCGAAACCTATAATCTCGCTACAACTTGAAACAACAAAGGTAATATGTTCCAAGGGTTCTCCGCATAGCAGAGCATTACCAAAAAGAGCTAGGATCCCTTTGCTTTTTCCAAGTCTGATTAGGGCTGTGGCTTTCGTTAATAACAATTGAATCAGGCAGGATCTCGTCTCTTTTCTCCCTCCTTTCTTGTCGATTTATGGTTGGGGGGATCACCTTTCATTAGTATGTCTTTAGTATTTAATCTTAATTCAAAAGTAAATTGCTTTTATATCTCAATTAACAGCCCATTTTTCATAATTAAAAGTATTTGATATAGTGGTTATCTCGCAGTCCATTTTCCGTTTTCGAGCTGCAATGCTATACATTGTCTCCCCGTACTATAACTACAAAACATCCCTGAGAGTCGTTGCGGTGCTGTTACATATTGACTTCGAATACAAGGTGATCGAATGGAAACTCACGACGCCGACGTTCAACCTTCTCCAGCTCGTGGGTGAAACCAACTACTACCCTGCATCGCTGTTCTCGCAGAATGTGACGAGCGCGGCAACGCTCGCCAGCGGCTCCAACAAAGTCTGTTTCTACGGCGAAATATACAGTGACAATTCCCAGACCACGTACGATATGGGGGTCTGGATATTTTCCCTCGCAAGGAACAAACAAGGTGGCGTACATGCGGAACATGTTGTCCGTGAGGGCTGCAAAGGTTATCGCCAATGTGAATAAGTAGATTCTCACTACAACTCTGGAACGAGCTAGACAGTTATCTTCTCGGCGGTCCAGGATATGGAGGTAAGGTTGGCTATCGAGCGTTGTTGCCCGTACCCCAACATTTCGCCGGACTCGATTCCTGCGCAGACCACCAGTCAGATATCGATAGTTTGGTAGTATAATTTTTATGATTTTCTGTGTGAGTATATTGATTAAAGACTGACTACTACGACGCCGTCATTGGCCTGATCAGCGAGCAATAACGAAGTGTATAGAAGGGGCGGCAATTACGGAACCGCAAAGCCCGAGGAAACAGCAAAGTCAACGTTGTTGTCAAGAGGGTCCTGTGCGGTTGATAGCTGCTCGCTTTGATGATGTCAACCATTCTCGAGTCATTCATACTGACGCCAACAGGTTGCGCGTGGTCCCTTCAAAGCACAACGCAGGGGCTCAGGTCGTCAGTGATGATACAGATTGTATTATATAGTCATGGGTCCGCGGACATGACTGGAGCTGCCAATGTTTTGCTCCAAAAATAGCTTGTCACTCGGTGTCCAATGGGCAATGCCAATTATCAATAGAGCATGGGACCCCTCATATCTTCGCCGCATGTATAATAGCGAGTCCTGTTGTGCAGTGCAAATAAACATGAAACTCGCCAAACGTTGATCACGAACGACGAAGGCGAGAACTGCATTTCCGCACTATGGGGTCCGCCCCGGACTCGTATTTATTATTGCTTGCTTACTTACGAAGAAACGACTTGTTTCGTGGAAGCAGGCTAGAACAAATGTCCCTTGCTGTAGTATGGCGCCCTGGTCGATAGCTGAACGCGAGTCGATGCGCTAAACCAGACGGTCGGAAAGCCCGAGGCTGAAAACAAATCGGCCTCTGGCGAGAAGAGTAAGGATATGCGGAGAACGAAACAAGGGGTGTGAAGGTAATTAACGCAGAGGTTTGGTCTGTGCATCTCTAGACGAACGGCGAAGCAGTATGCAAACTAATTACCGTGTATAACTGCAAGGAGATGCGCAGGTACGCTGCGCTGCGTTTGAACGAGCAGAATTTGCAGCGCGTCTGGGACCCATTTGAGGCTAACAGGGAAGCGGCTGGGGCTGGATCCCGTTGTACCACTGCCTGCCCTCCGCGCAGAAGACTACATTATCCCGGCCGTTTAATTTGGGGGAAGCGGCTGGTTACCGGGACGGGAGTGTCAGAAAGAGCAGGGGTGAGCCTTGTACGCCGGGTGCCAGCCCGTTGGCATGTGTAGCGGATAAGAGGGAAATTGCCAGTTGTGAAAACGGCTTGAGATTGAGTTATCGTCTTGTAACTATTGTCTGTACTGTACGGAGTACTCTCAGTCAATCAGTCAACAGTCTCAACTGTTGCGACAGCGCGTGTGTCACTGCAGCCGACATGGCAGCATCCTTGTCATGAAAAAGCAAACCTCTTGTCTTTATCCGGAACAATGAAAAAAAGCAAAAGACGGCTGTGCGCCGGGCAGAGGGCTGAGGATGGTGTGGTGGTGGCGGACAGGGAACAGCGCACAGAAGCTGCAACTTATTTGCCGCAAACCGGGGGCGGAGGAAAGGACTTGATAGGTACTTTTTACACGTTTTACAGTTTTACGCAACGAAAAAGAACAAAACTCAACACGAGTCCTCAAGAGAATTCGACTGAAAATGCCTTCTTGTGAGTTAAGTTGATCACAGCGCCACTTGTTGTGGGATGGGACTGGAATGCTCTTGATGAGACGATTCATCAACAACATACGAGGGTTTATTGTTGGAATTAGCAATGTCGTTCGTTGCACATATTGTCAGCTCTGGGCATAAATCGACCGTCAGAAGCTGACCATACCAGCTGCCTTGGCTGCCTTGTTGGTTGAGTTAGTAACTACCTGTATACATTAACTACTGTCACGGACACGAACCAAGTCAGCCCAGTTGCAAGACGAGGCTCATTCATAGCTAGCGACGACTCCAGCGGACCAGCGGAAGAGAAACTAGCAGCCGTCCTAGACTCCTAGCTGGACGCCGTCGGGTTTCCGGGACCAACCTGCCTAATGGGGGAACCGGAGAAGCTGAACCAGCGCTTCCTCCGTTGCTTTTTGTTGTGGCGAGATCAGCCGCCTCTTACGATGGTCAGAGACATGGCCTTTAATTTTAATCCCAAGTGTTCATTTGCATCGCAAAGCCCAGCAGACAAGGGGTCAACGCCGTGCATCGGATCGTGCATAAGCGTCCCCGCCAAGTCACCGCAAGGTTGCATACAAAAGCATTCAGCGAACTGAAGTTGTACGGTAGATTTCGCTAGCGGGCACAGGTCATTCCTGAGTTGTGTGGCTGTTGTCGAGTTTGCGTACTGCGGGGAACGGTCAGGCACGGCGTGCATTGCTGGCGGCGTGCCTGCATCCATGGTGCGATGTGCACGAGTACTGGCCATATGGTGAGAAATGATGAGTTTGATGTCGAGTTGATGAGGCTCGAAGTGTCTTTGCCCGAGTTGCAGCTTGAAGAGGCTAGGCCGCTCGCCCTGCTTGCCGGATCCGCGGGCCAACTCGACTGGATCATCTTGGGCTTTGGCTCAAGACTGTAACTAACAATTGCATGTACATACTAGGCAAGGGAGAAAGGACCCCTGCAGCCCATGACAGCAGGACAGGGGACCCAAACAGGGGTGGTGTGGGCAGACGGGAACCTTGTCTGCGGCTTCTGCGGTGGCTGATCAGAGACAAGAGACCAGATGCAACACCTCGCTTAGTTACTTGCTTGGCCACCGCGGGTGCTTTTTGCGGCTTCTGTTCGAGGCAATTGAGGAGATTTGGGGGTTGTCTTTCCTTTGACCTGTCACAGGCGAGGTCAGGGAGACACCTGGTACGCTTGCGAAGCTGAATAGCGATTTGCAGTTTAAGCTTTCGGCCAGTGGCACGATGGGCGACGCTAGTGCTATTGCAGCAAATATTGACCATTAGCTTTTGTGACGACTCAGGCGGCCGTGATGAGAGAGTTGGAGCGACAATGCTGGTGATCAAGGCAGAAGACTGCATGATGGTGTGAGCCTGAGACTCGACACGTCTATCATCGATGACGTTTATTTATAGGGGCATGAACAAACATCTTCATCTTGACTCAGTCTCCCTTTGTTTGTATCGAGCCTGACCAGGCGCGGTGCGGGAAGATGAGTCGTGTCAGGGTCGCGTGCCTGGATATAGCGGACAGGTCAGTAAAGCATTAGTACAAATTACCAACGCAAGAGTGCTATACAGGAGGAGACTTGCGCTAAAATATAGCGCATATCAATGACATTATAGCGCTTATGCACTGAATTATAGTGCTCATCCACCAAAAATACAGCGCTACGCTCGCTGAAATATGCGACAGTACCTAGGTAGACACAATCCAGCCCGACGCAGCCTAACCTCCTTCTCCATCCGCCTCCCCGCCCATCTCCATCCTCACCATCCAACCAGGACTCGGCCCAGCGCTTTTCATCGCCAGAAAATACCAAAATACCCGACCGCCTGCAGCTGCAAGACCATCTCGATAACCACACCTTTCTTTTCCCCCACACTCGACGTGCTTTTTAACTACCTCTTTGCCTCCCTTTGCTCGTCCTTGTGGATGGTCCTCATCTCCTGGCCGCCCAACGACACACCCCGGCTCCCGGCTACTCTTTCTCCTTTGCATGACGTTTGTCTAATCAAAATTTCTCCTCCCGCAACATTTCTGCACACGCCATCCCTCGAACCCTCCTTTTACGTTCCTTTGTAGCCGCATTCCCGAGTCGCCAACCACCGCCATCACGCGCCCTCTGCCGTTTTCGACTTGCATCATCTTCCCTTTTCGCTGCATCTTGCATTGTGCTACCTCGTCCTTTGCCACTCGGCTCACCATACGCCCTGCAAACTCGTCCGACTCGATTAACGCGACGCACGACGCTCACCTACAATGCCACTATAGCAATCCGACGTGCAGTAGCTTGCCGAGATCAGACAGGCCTCCTTCACTTTACCAATATCGAGCCCGGTATCCAGACGGAGCTGGGCTCCCAGCATGACCGACATGGCCGTCTCGCCCATCGACACGCCCGTTTCGCCCGTCGAGGACACCAGGCCTGCCAAAAACAGGCAATTCTCTCTCTACGCCAACCGGATCAAACCCGACGACCATAGTTCCATCGAAGCGCCGCCACTTCCACAGGCCGTGCCTATTTTGCCTCGCTGGGACTCTCTCCAGAATGGGCCTCACCTGATGGCTGTCAGCCCAACCGCCGAGTCTTTCCCCAGAGACGTCTTCTACGACGCTTCAGAAGAGCCAAAACCACCTCTCTCGCCAACCTTTCGAGAAGAATTCCCTCGCATGCCATTTGACGATCCCCTTCCCTCGCCGGGTCGAATAGTCTCTGCTCAGTCGTCCACTGCCGACATGCGCCAATCCTCAGGTTCCGTCGGCAACTTCTCCAGACCTCGAAAGCCGAGCATCAAGCAGCTTGTGCAACCCAGGCTTCCCGCACCACGAGAACCCTCACCTCAACTCAACCAAGACCGCGTCGCCTCGCCATGGCAGCCTCCACGGTCTCGTACTCAGTCCAACGCTTCAGTGATTTCGACGTATACTTTTGCTTCTCCACTAGTCGCCAATACCTTTGACTTATCCGCACCTCCGTCTCCTCGCCTACGCACCGCTCCCCACTCCAACGGCCCGCCAGTTTCAATGACAGTACAGGCGCCTAGTAGGCCGCCTTTTGCTACTTATAGTCGTGCAGACTCGTCCGTCTCGGCGCCTCCAGCACCGGTTGGCGGCTCTGGTGGCGCTCCTTGGGCTGGTGGGGACGAGCTGCGGTCCAGTTTCAGGTCCCAGCTAACAGCCTCCACAGCCCCCGGCACTGCTGTGACCGAGCGCAGCAGCGTCATGACCAAGGACAGCTCAGTCAGCTCCCTATACGCCAATGCAGACGCAGAACCCGACGAGCCCAGCATCGAAGATGTCATGGGCATGTACGAGAGAGGTTTCAAAGATGACACGGACGACGAGGGCGACGCCACTGACTCGGACGACTTGCCTCGCATCTATCGACAGCTGACCACGCTCTCGGAAACGGGTCCAGCCGTTGCTCGTTTTGAAGACGCTGATAGTCTCAGCCCTCCCCGCCCTGCTGCCCGCTCTGGCGCCCGCCCTGCACCGACCGCCTTGGATGCCGAAATCCGCCAATCCAAGATGCTCTTTTCCAATCCAGCCTTTACATCAATGCTGCCTGCTGTTGCCGGCGACAACATGAAGGAACAAGTCGAGAAGAGAGACTCAGCCAAGTCAATTGGCTCCGACCCCTCAGTATCATCTCGTCCCGCCACATCCGATTTCAACGAAATGCCCGTCTCCCCCATGACTGACACAGATTCACAACAAAACTCTGTTTCCCACACACCACCTCCAGCACCCACACCGTCATATGCCGAGATTGAAGAACCTGGCTCACGCGACCGCTACGGCTTCAAGAAGCAGAATCACTCCATCACGCGCGAACAGTACGACGACTGGAACAAGAGTTATTCACCATACTTGGCCCGTCGCCGCCGCAAATGGATCGCTCATCTCAAAGACAATTCTCTGATGACGGACCGGCCCATCCGCTTTCCCCCGCCCAATGCAAAAACGAAGCGATTTGTCCGCAAAGGCTTTCCCCCAGATTGGCGCGGCGCCGCCTGGTTTTACTATGCTGGTGGTCCGGCTATTCTGTCCAAGCACTCCGGGCTGTATGAGAAGCTGCTTACCGCCCACGCAAAGCAGATTGATGTCGACGCCATTGAGCGAGACCTGCACCGCACATTTCCTGACAACATTCAATTCAAACCCTCACCGACCGGCTATGACGGGTCGACCTCGAGCAGCGAGCGACAAAGCCAGTCCACGCTGACAAGCGACGAGTCGAGCGAGTGCAGCGCCCGCGCGGTACCCGGCGAGCCCCCCATTATTACCTCTTTACGTCGCGTCTTGCACGCATTTTCCATTTATAACCCCCGTATCGGATACTGCCAGAGCCTGAATTTCTTGGCAGGTTTGCTGCTTTTATTCGTCGAGACGGAGGAGCAATGCTTTTGGCTCCTCAACGTCATCACACATATTTACCTTCCCGGCACGCACGAGATGAGCCTGGAAGGCTCCAAAGTGGACCTAGGCGTGCTCATGGCCGAAATTCGCGACACAATGCCCGAGGTTTGGGACCGGATTGGTGGTGAATTGGAGGAGCAGACCAATTTTAAGCCAACGCCCACCCGTTCACTTCGACGACCACTGGGCAAGTCGCGCCATCGTGGTCATCCCAGTCTTTCAACAGATCGCCTACCTCCGATTACGTTGTGCATGACGGCGTGGTTCATGAGCTGTTTTATTGGCACGCTACCCATTGAAACAACGCTGCGCGTATGGGATGTTTTCTTCTACGAGGGCTCCAAGACGCTATTTCGGGTGGCCCTGGCCATTTTCAAACATGGCGAGGCTGAAATCAAATCCATTTCGGACCCGATGGAAATGTTTGGCGTAGTGCAGGCGCTACCGAGAAAGATGCTGGACGCCAACCTGTTGATGGAGCAGTGCTTCAAGAGGCGCAACGGGTTCAACCACTTAAATCAAGACGTGATTGACGACAAGCGACGAGAGCGGCGGGACAAGGCGAAAAAGGACCGCGAGCAGCACAGTCAGACGGTGAACAACGGCCAGTCAGAAGAGACAGGGTCGGTGGTGCGGCGGGGGACGCTGTTTGGCAAGAAGAAGCGTGTCCAGCCAGAGATTTGAGGCTTTCTGGTACATATTTTTATCTGGTGTCTGGGTACACTGTACGATGACGACTATATACTTTTATTTGTTTGCACTGCCAGTATAGACGGCGACGGTGTTATCTTGTTTGAATAGGGATGAGGCGATACCCATAATAGATTATGATTGCTATTGATTGAATTTTCGTATGCTTATTCAGTAGGTGATTGCGTTGTATCATTGATTTATTGACCCATGCTTCATTGATTCATGATATTCTTGAGCAGCCATGGTCGCGTGGTGGCTGAGGGTCGATAAAAAGCTGTGACTTAGATACCTAGGTAGGGTATCAGTGTCTCGCTAATACATGGAGGCCTGAACTACGTGGTAATTTTTTTGAAAGATTTATAAAAGATTTGTGGCAGGACCTGGCTATCTATTACTTTACCGAGCACTACCGCGGCGTACCAGATTAGTGCGTCAACTCTGTGCAATCGTACCTATTCATCTTCATCCATTAATAAGAGCTTCGTACACCTCCAATAGGTACCCTTCGCCTCGCCCACCACGCCCGGCAGCGTGAGGCCCGCCGCGATCACTGCTCCGCGTGTTGCCTCGCCGCACCCGACAGCAGAGAACCGAGACCCGTGACCGACGGGCCGTCGTGAAGCTATGCTAAGTCTAGATAAGCGCAATGTTATCATTTTGCAGCAGCAAACAAGCGATTAAGGAATTATATCTTACTGTCTGTACTTAAATTAAATGACAGTATGATAGAAGGCTGTTGCCCACCCGCCCGCATATCAACGAGACTAATAAGCCCATTGGTACTGCAAGCCTGGAAATTCCGACACACACAAGTGACAGAAGACGTGGCCTATCCGTCATAACATTTCTTGTTCTAGTTATTTTTCTTCTCTTTCTTCTCGACCCTGTTAATAAGTGCATACTATCTGTCCGGCAATTTCTTTTTTCACCTGCTGTAGGCTCGCTTACCACCAATACAGGACCCCACGTAAAAGGGTGGGACAAAATAGCCTGCGTCAAACATAGTCGAACAAAGAAACAGAAATAAACGAGAGAAAAAGAAATAGGTAGAGTTGATGTGGACGCGTCAAGACGAGAGGGTAGACCAGGACAAGTCAATTACTGGGTGACATCTTGACCAGGCCGCCACACCGAGATAAGCGGGTCCCTCGAGAGCTCACCTTGTATTTTTTTTTCAACTCCAAAAAAAAAAGTTGAGCCAACCATGACCAACAACCACACCAAACCCAACCACCCACCCACAACCGCAGCAATGACTGCGCGCGCCGGGCAAGAAGCGGCTTCCATGCCCTTTATCAAGAACCTCGCCTCCAGCGGTCCGTCTCCCCATCCCCGCTCCGCCTCTCCCCTCCCCGCTAACCCTTCCCCCCCGCGCAGACCGCAAGCTGCGAACCTCTTCCCTCGAAGCCCTCACGGCGTTCCTCGCCGGGCGCCGGTCGCTGTCCGACGGGGACGCGCGCAAGCTCTGGACCGGGCTGTACTACGCGCTGTGGATGACGGACCGTCCGAAGCCGCAGCAGGCGCTGGCGGCGGACCTGGCGGGGCTGGTGTTGGCGCTGCGCGCGCCGTGCGTCGTCGGCCCCTGGCTGCGCGCGTTCTGGCACGTGCTCGGCGCGCAGTGGACGAGCATCGAGGCGCTGCGGCTCGACAAGTTCCTGCTGCTGGTGCGCCGTGTGTGGGCCGCCATGGTGCGGTACGCGGCGCGCGCGGAGAGTGCTGTCGTGCTCGCCGTCTGCAGGGAGTACGTGTTTGACGGCGACGGCGGCGATGCGGGGCTCGGCGTCCTGCCGCTCGGGCTCAAGCTGCATGTCCTGGATATATGGGTCGACGAGCTGGAGCGGGAGGGCGTGCTGGCCGAGGAGAAGAACAAGGCTTGGGTCCGCGAGATGGGCGACTTGGTGGAGGCGCTGCGGAGAAATGGCACAAGGGTTGTGAGGGAGAGGGCGAAGGAGAGCTATGAGGATGAGAGGCTCCCGTGGGCGGCCAGGCCGATGGAGGAGGACGAGGAGGGCGAGGAGGATGAGGATGAGGATGAGGGATGGGGCGGGATTGATGATTAGAAGACAGAGGGACTGCATTGTTTTTTTGGAGTTTGGGTGTTGAAAATGGGAAATGTAATATACAGCATGCATGGACGCTGCAAAAATGAACAAAATTATGGTTGATTCTTGTCCGTGCTTGTCTTGTGCCTGCCGTAAATGCCACTGCTACTCTGACAGATTCAAAGAGTCTCTTTATAACAAATTCAACAATATGCAATCCGAGCAGTGCCGTTCCTGCAGTACATCCTGCATCTACCACACTCTCTCATCGTCTCCCACAGCCTCCTCCTCCCTACCTCCCCTCTGTCCCGCCTCGCGTTCTCTCCGCCACGCATCCGCCTTTGCCCTCTGTTCCTCACTCATGCCCTTTCCCCTGCCTAACCGCCTGCGATGCCGCCTCCGCTGCGCCGGTGTCATGTGCCGCACATCCCCCACGCCCCACAGGCCATCCAGCCCGTCGAGCACATCCTCTCGGAGCGCCGCCCACGCCGCGCGCCCGCGGCCGCCCGTCGTCCACTGGTCCAGCTTGATGGGCAGCGCCGCGCCAAAGCCCGCGGGGTCGTCAAAGGACCACACGCACGGGCCCGCACACGTCGCCGGGCGGCAGTACAGCCCGCACATGGCCGTCTCGGCGGCGCACCACACCGCCAGCGCACACAGGAGGAATCCGAGGAGCGTCAGGCGCGGGCGCGGCGAGACGTGGAAGAGACGTGGCAGGGGCAGGTGCAGGTACGTGACGGAGCGAGGCACCGGGATGACGCACAGCGGGCAGGTGGCGGCGTTGTGTTTTTCGTCCATGATGTGGAGGTGGGTGGTTTGTTTCGTGGGTTTGGTGTCCTCGTCTTCTGGCTGCTTTTGGTTCTTGCGCAGCTTTTCTTCGATGGGATGCGTCTTTTCGGCTGGTCGGTTCGTTTGGCCCGGTGGCGCCTCGATGGGTTGCATCTTGTCGGGTTGACTCGTTTGGCTCGGCAGCGTCTGTTTCGTGCCGTCCTTTTGCACTCCTAGATCGCGCTCGACAGAGGCACTCAGCGCTTCATACGCGGCTAGCTCGTCATCCAGCGCTGCGTCGACGTTGCGTTGCAGCTCTGTTTTCAACGTGATCTCGTCCACGCTTCCTTTGGGCTCACGTTTTAGTTCCACGTCTGCCACTACCGGATATTGTTGGAGCAGCAGGTCCAGCTCCTCATTCGTCGTCTTCTTGCCCAGTAGAATATCCTCGAGATTATCCAGCGTGCCGTCTCTGATATTGTGCGCGCGCTGAATCTCGCGCAGATCGTCGCGCACCGACGGCAGCTTGGCCGAGTTGGTGAGCGGCTGCCTTCTAGGCAGGCTCAGCCGGCGCCGTCTCACGGGCTTCTCCTGGGCCGTGCCGGGGTCCGACGCCGTTTCGACATCGTCGCTGCACAGGGCCAAGTCCGACACGGGTTTGACCTTTTCGCCCGACGCTGCGTTGGCATCTTTACTGCCCCGGGCCAGATCCGGCTTCCCATTGCGAAACGCCAGGTCCGGCTTGATATCCGGTGACTGATCCAAGCTTAGTCTCCGCCGGCCGCCGCGGTCCTCCTGTTTAATTGTAACAGGCGTGTCCACAAACGCCCCTGGCGCACGCGGCGTGGGCATCGACAGGATATCCTGCTTGCTGGGCTGTTTCGGCGTCGCATCGTTATCATTCCTCTCCTCCTCGTCCGCTGACGGCGACGGTGCGCGCACCGAGCCGTACTCGGAGTAATTATCCGCTGCCTCAAATAGCCTCTCCTCGGCCTCGATCCGATCCGTCGGGTCCTGTTCCGAGTGCACGCTGGAGCGCTTGCTCTTGCGCGAGTCGCTGGACCGTGAGCGCGCGAGCCCGGCAAAGCCTACCGTCGGGCGCTCCAAGGACGCACTTTTGGAGGCGTTGGACGATGTATTTGACGGCCGCCGGCTGCCGTCGGCGAGGGCGGAGCGCTTCAGGGAGCTGGCACGGGGGGCCTCGGGCTTGGGAGGAACAGAGGTATTCTTGTGTGTCTCATCGCGTGCTCGTTCGGGAGCTGGACTGGCGCTTGCGGCGCGGGCAAGCTTGCGCAGCAACTCGCGTGACTGGTCGCGCTTGTCCGGGGACAGTCCGTTTACACCGCGGTTTGCTGCCTTGGTTTTGGTTTCCTTTTCCTTTCCCTTTTCTTCCGTCTTTCTCGCGGCCGCCCGCTGCGCGTCGTCGGCTCTTCTCTCAGCTTCCGACTTGTAAATGGTGACCGGCGTGTCGGGCACTTGGCGTCCAACAGGTTCAAAAACCGACTTCGCGCGCGGGATGTCTGCCCCACGGCCGGGCCAGTTTCTCCGCGGAAAGTCAGGTGAGACTGATCTTGTCATGGCGTTGCGCTCTTTAATCTCCGCGAGCTTGGCCTGGGCAGCAGCCCGCTTCGACAGCCCTTGCAATTCTAGCTGCTTGATCTCGTCGAGCTTGGTAAATCCGCCAATGCGCGGAAATCCACTATCCAGCAAGGGAACTCTTTTATCGGCCTCCTCTTCCCGTAGTCGAATGTCGTCTAGCTTTGTCGATTTCCTTGCACTGGCCACATTTGGCGTCAGCCCCAGCTCGCGGGCCCTTATCTCGTCGAGCTTCGTGTTGGGCGTAGTGCCTTTCCGCGGCGACTCGGATCGTGCCGCCTTTGTAAACGGTGGTTGGTTGACTCGTATTCGTGGGCTGTCGGACACTTGCAAGTCACCCGCGGTAAAGTCCTCGTCTACCTGCCAGGCGTAGCTTTTTTCCGGCGAAGCCTCAAGCCCCGGCGCCACATTCTCCGTGGAGGGGAGGAGAGCGTCGGCGTCGCGCATGCCCTCTTCCAGCACCCAACGGCTTGTTCGCGTTGGGGCAATGCCATCGTCGACGCGGTTTCGCATCGCGATGCGCTCCTTGTTTGGCGACACGGCGAGTTTGTCGAGGGGGTCCTCATTCAGGGCCATGCGCATTGCGTCGTCTTGTCGCTTGCGCCAGGATCGCGGTGCCGGGCTAGGAGAGCCGTCGATTTGGCCTGGGCGGGCGTTGCTTTCCTCTTTGGCCGCGCGATCGAACGCCTCGGTGAGCGACAAGGCCTTCCTGCTGCCGAAGCGCGGTATGCGGGAACCGCCGGGTGTTGCAGGGGACGCAGGGCCGGGAATATCATGGGTGGCAGGGCTCGACTTGGACCGCGACAAAGGCGGTATTCTCGTTTCGTGCGGGGGCGCGGGCGCCGTCGCCGTTTGCCTCGTGTTGCCAAAGAGAGGTTTGCGGTTATGTTGCTGCACGACCAGACCGCGCACGGCTGGCCCAGGTTTCTTGTTTTCCATGATCGTATTTCGGGTTTGTAGTTATTATGTATGTTGTGTAGGTTGCGTGTGTTGCGTGCACCGCAGGCGCGAAGCCAGCATGTCGGCGTGCTGTGAGCCGTCGCGTCGCGCGCAGGTGAGGTGACGGTGAGACGATGGTGAGAGATGGTCAGGGTCAATGCCTCGATCGGAAAAGATGCGCAAGATCAGAGAGCACGTGCTGGGATTGACGTAGATGACGTAGATGGATGTTGTTGCCAGTCGCTAGTCGTGTTGTTGTGCAGTTGGGTGTCATTGATGAGATTTGTGAGGCTGGCAGAGCGCAGAGCGGGCCACTAGCCGGGTCGCGGCGGGGAGCGGGCTACCGCCACCGAGACGAACGGCATGAATATAATTTGGAGGATCGCCCGTTTCCTTTTTCAGTCCGGGGAACTGCCGCCAGCTGACTAACTACTGCCCAGCCCAGTTCTACATTTGGATAAAGCACAAGACCGAGATAATAGTACAGGTTTCTACCGCAAGCAAAGAGACCTCACAACAACAGCACTCCACAGCACTCCACAGCACAAACTGAAACTAGGATACAAGAACAAAACAGAAAGCACAACTAGGAAAAAGACACTGCCGTGTTGAATGCCCTCGACAGTTAGCAACCGGACCATTCTCCTCGGACTCGGATGCCTTGGTGCTCTGGATAGTATTTAACATGTCTTTTTCAAGGGGCGGTGCTAGTGCCTAATATAGTAAAGTTGATAATATAAGGAATATAAGACTATAAAACTAATAGTACTAAACAAGAAAATATAGCAGATATTATTATTATGATTTATAGAAAATATTTGTATATATATTATGACAGGCTGGCCCTAGAGGGGCTTTAGGGGCAACCAGCCCCATAGCTGTTAGTAGCCTTACGGCCACAACCCTCTCGACTATAAGGCCAAAAGGATTCATAATAATAATACTAGCACGATTATTATCTAGTTGCACCTATAAGGGGCCCCCTAGGGGCTCCGCGCTAGCCACTCTAGAAGGACCAGGGCGGGCTCTATAGCCCAGCCCTTAACATACCCTCTCTCTCCCTAGCGCGCCTATAGATAGGCTATAAACCCCCTAGGCTCTAATATATAGCCTATAAGTGTGAAGGAGTCGGGCTCGGGCCTACTCCGGACTAGGCTTAGCCTAAGGCTACTATAGGCGCGCCCCTAGTATGCCCCCTTTATATGCTAGAGCAGATAGATAGACTAGCTTTCCCTCCTCTCTTACTTTATAAGAGAGTTAATACTATTATAACACCTATCTATAAATACCCTAAGGCTAGTCCTTAACAATAAGCCTAGGTTAAACTATATATACTAGCCCTTTTTATATAACTATATATACTATAGTTTAAACCTATAACCCTAGGTAGTATTATTATATATAATAGGCTAGCCTTAGAGGGGTTTTAAAGGTAACTAGCCTTATAACTATTAGTAGCCTTATAGCTATAACCTTCTTAACTATAAGGCTAAAAGGATTTATAATAATAATACTAGTATAATTATTATCTAGTTATACCTATAAGGGGCCCCCTTATAAAGAAGTTAGGCTTAAGCCTACTCTAGCTAGACTTAGCCTAAGGCTACTATAGGCGCACCCCTAGTATACCCCTTTTATATACTATAATAGATAGATAGACTAGCTTTTCCTCCTTTTTTACTCTATAAGAGAGTTAATACTATTATAATACCTATCTATAAATACCCTAAGGCTAGTCTTTAATAATTAACTCTTTTTTATATTAATACCTTTCTTACTTAATTAAAAGAAAAGCTAATAAGATAAAAGTAATAATAATAAAACTATAACCTAAATAATAGTTACTAATAGCTAAGGCCTACTAAACACTCTTAGCCTAGACTATAGCTATAATAGAATAGAATATATTCTTAAAAGAGAAGCTATAATAACTATAAGACCTCTTTAATACCTAGGCTATAGCTAGCTAAAACCCTTAAGGCTAGATAGTAGTATTAAGAGGTACCCCTCCCTTAGCTAACCTACCTATAGTCTAGTAGAAGCCCCTACCTATAAAGGAGAAGTTTAATAGTAATCTTAAGGTATTTATAAAATAAAAGTAAGCTATAATATATAAACTAGAGACTAATATAGACTTTATTAGCCTTTTAAAGTCTTAGTTTATATATATTTAAGTAAACCTTAATATTATATTATAACTAAAAGTTATTATATACTTTAAAGTAGGTAGTCCTTAAGGTATAATAGATTTATATAAATTCCTAAGATACTTTAAAATAGTATTTAATAACCCTTATTAATAGTTTATAATAATAATAAACCTTAGTATAATCTTATAAAGTAATAAAGAGTCTTTTAACTATTATTATATATACTTTAAATAAAAGTTAGCCTTAATTAATAGCCTTATATAGTTAAATAAGGTTAAACTAAATAAACTCTACCTTATATTATTAGTTATAATAAAGATACTTATAATTAGCTATAGTATCTTTTAAATAAACTATAATAATATAATCTAGGTACTTTAGAAGGTAATAGTTAACTTTAAATTATATAGAATTAAAAAGTAATACTAAGCTAAACTATAATAAAGACTATAGGGGTAGTATATAGACTATAAAGGGAATATTTAAATAATAGGTATCTATACCTTTAGAATTAAACTAATTACTAGTAGTATAATCTTAAGTAGTATATAGTCTAGAAAGTATATTATATAGGTATTTAAAGTAGTACTTAATATATACTAGGAGGTAAGGTAATACCTTTACTATAGAAGAATAGGCTATATAATTATAGCCTATAGGCTTAAGCTAGCTAGACCTTTAATACTAGTCTATATAAGTAATATTTCTATAAGGGATTAGTCTAATAGCTTAAAAAAAGAGGATACTTAGGGATAAGTCTCCTTTTAAGTATATTAGCTATAGTAAAAGGTTAGAAAGGAATAGATAAGTAAGATAAGGTAGTCTAGAAAAAGATAACTAAATAAATAAATACTAAACTATTCCTTATCTTTATTATCTTAAAAGTATATATATTAATAAATACCCTTATTAACTTAGGCTATAAATACTATAAAGTAATATAGAAAAAGATAGTAAATAGGTTATACTTTAAAAGAATCCTATTACTAACTAAGTAAAGGATTAAGCTAGCTATAAAGGAAAAGGTACTAAAGTTTATAATATTTAATATAGTAAAGGTTAAGGTAGATATTAATAGCTAGGTATTCTTAGTCCTACTTTATATAATACCTATATTATTAAGGCTAATAATACTTAAATTACCTTAGCTTACCTACTATAGGCTAATAATAAATATAGAAGGGGGTTTTATCTACCTTAAGATAAAGCTATACTAGAAGATATATATAAAAAATTATAAAAAGAATAAGGGAGGCTTAGTACTATTTAGTAGAAGCTAGTTTTACTATTAGCTTAAGGTAGACTTTAAGGAATACTATAAGGTAATATAGATTATATTAATAAGTATCTATAAGATTAATACTATTCTCTATTAAGAGCTAGTTAGGAAATAGATAGTCCTTTAGTAATATAAGGAGTTTAAAGACCTTTTCTAGAAGGAG
Source organism: Cordyceps militaris CM01 (assembly GCF_000225605.1). Classification (NCBI taxonomy): domain Eukaryota; kingdom Fungi; phylum Ascomycota; class Sordariomycetes; order Hypocreales; family Cordycipitaceae; genus Cordyceps; species Cordyceps militaris. The sequence continues at coordinate 478,303 of NW_006271975.1, read as the reverse complement.
GATATAATAGTATTACTACCTTACTAAGAAGGGTTTAACTATAAGATTAAGATTAAAACTAAGCTAAATAGTATACTAGAATAGCTACTATATAGCTATCTTTACTATATATCTTAAGACTAGTTACTAGAACTATAGAAGTAGCTAATATCTTTACTAAATAAAAGCTAAATAAAAGTAAGTTTATCTCTAGCTATAGTATTAGTACTCTTAATAAAGAAGTTAAATAAAGAGTAGTACTTTTATATAGACTATAAGGGGCTTAATATAATCTTAAAAAATAATAAATACTTACTCCTACTTATTAAGGAGATACTATAGGCCCTCTTAATAGTAAAGTAGTATATAAAGCTTAATATCTATTTAGTATTCTATAGGCTATAAATAAAGATAAAGTCTAAAAAGTTTATAGCTTTTTAGACTTAGTTTAGCCTCTTTAAGTAGCTTATATACCCCTTTAGTCTCTTTAAAGTACTAATAATATTCTAATAGTATATTAACTATATACTAAGTAACTTCTTTAATAAATATATAATAACCTACCTTAATAATATCCTAATCTATACCTTAAGGTCTTTATAAGACTATAAAGAGAAAGTATAAGTAATTTTAGACTACCTTAAGGATACTAGTCTTTATATAGACCTAGCTAAGTATAACTTCTTTATAAAAATAGTAAAATACTTAAGATTTATTATATAGGTAGGGGTTTTACTAAAGCTAAATCTAGAGAAGATATATATAATCTATAATTAGGAAGTACCTACCTTAGTAAAAGGGGTTTAAAGCTTTAATAGATTTATAAACTTCTATTATAACTTTATTCTAGACTTCTTAACTATATAAAAGCTACTTACCTAGCTAATAAAAAAGGGTATACTATTTATATAGAATAAAGAGGAGGTAACTATATTTAAGATATTAAAATTATTATTCTTATTAAGCCTATACCTAAGCCTTTAAGACCTAATAAAGAAAATACTAATAGAACTAAATACCTTTAATATAGAACTAAGTAACTACCTATTATAGGTTAATAAGGATAAGGTCTTCTAACTAATAGCCTATTATTTTACTAAGCTATTAACTATAGAATAGAATTATATAATCTATAATAGGGAGCTCTTAGTAATTATTATATACCTTAAAGTATAAAAGCCTAAGCTTTAAAAGTAAAAAAACCCCTTTATAATCTTAACTAATTATAAGAACCTTAAGTACTTTATAAAGCTATACTTACTATTAGAATAATAGACTAGGTAGGTAGAGTTCCTTTCCTAGTTTTAATTCTAGCTATACTACTAACTTAAACTACTAATATAATAACTAAATACCCTTAGCTAGTAGGAGGTATATAAAGATAACCTAGAGAGGCCTTTAAAAGAGATTATAAGGCTAATTAATATTATAGTAATTATAATAATAAGTATAAGTAAATAATACTTATTACTATTCTTAAACCTAGAGCTTTTAGTACTATAAAAAGATAATATAGTAATAAACCTAAGCTACCTTACTAAGTTAATAGCTATATACTAAGGCGCCTAGTCCTTCTTAGAGGAGGCTAAGACCTATAAATAAGTTATAAACTATACTATTTTTACTTACTAAAGGCTCTAGTTTAGAGGCTACTTATAGATTCTAAGCTAAGAACTACTAATAACTATCCTAATAAAGAGGGTATACTCTTTACTTATAATAGTATACCTAGGGAAGAATACTATATTCCTACTACTTATATAGGATTACTACTAGTTAAGAATATCTTAGGATATAGTATACTATATCTAGAATTATAAGTATTTTAAGGTATATAAGTTAAAGAAACTATATTAAAGACTTCTATAGCTAATTCCTATTAAAGAGTAATATTAATAGTAAATCTTAGTTAACTTTATAATAGACTTACTAGCCTAGAAGAAAGGCTAGCTATATTTCTTAATAGTAATTACTAACTAACTATTAAAGTATATCTAGCTTAAGGTAATAAACTCTATAATAGTAAAGAATTATATAATATAATTCTTTTTATACTAGTAATACTTCTATAGATTCCTTAACTAGCTTATAAGTAATAAAGGTTTAGACTAGGTTAGTAAGTTCTAAAGGATATTATACTACCTAACTAATACTAAATAACTCCTATTAATAGCCTTCTACCCTTAGATAGATAGTAAGATAGAGTAAGTAAACTAGGAAGTATAAGTAGTACTTTAAATACTAATTATATACTCTTAATATAACTAGTCTACCTAGTTACTAATAGCCTAGTTTATACTTAATAATTAAGACTTATTTATTATAAGCTTTAGCCTAAACTTCCTACTATATAACTATTATAAGCTAGCTATATAGTTTATAATAAGGCTATTAATACCCCTTAAGTTTCCTATAAAGAGAGTAAAGGTATTCCTTAAGTATATTAAGAAGGGCTTAGAGCTAGCCTAGGCTATAATTATATATACCTAATAATAGGTTAAGAAGGCTATAGATAACTCCTAGTACCTTATAGAATACTTTTAAAAAAAAGATAAAGTATAACTCTCCCTATATAATATTATAATAATATAATTAAATAAGAAACTTAACTAAGTCTAGGTAAAATATATAATAATAATAATCTTAATACTATTAATAATAACTTTTAATATACTTAAGAACCTTTATAAGATATTCTATATTAACCTTATTAAATAGGCTATAAATAATCCTTTTTTATCTTAAATATAAAGTAATTAGGCCTTTAAGCTAGTATTAGTTAAAGATAGGCTAGGCCTAAGGCTAACCTAAGAATATACTATTAAGGAAATCCTATATATATACTACCTATTAAGATAAAGCTATAAGAAAGAGGTATTTATTAAATAGGTAGGGTATTAAGACCTAACCTAGGAATTACTAAAGGTACTATAGAATAGTACTATACTTATAAGGTTTAAAGAATAATAAGGTAATACTTAAGATAATAATAAACTATATATAGTCTACCTTTATAAAACTAAATAAGTATAGTTTATTAACTAATAATTAAGGCTATAATAGGTATAGTATAAAGGTATAATACTTTATATAAATAAAGCTAAGTATTATACTAAAGATAGTAGGGACTTATAAGATAATAAAGAGTAATAATTCTTTTATTCTAAAGGGAGTATACCTTTATACTTATAGTTTTACTAAGTCTTTACTAAGCCCTTTAGTATATATAGCCTAGGCTATTAAAAGTTATTAATAAAAATAAAAAAGTAATACTAAAAATATAAATTATAAGTATACTAGTATTATATTAAGGCTATAGTATACTAGCTAGGTATAATAAAAATAAAAAAGAAAAGAAAAGAAAAGATATAAAAATATAAAACTAAGGGTATATTAATACTATATTATTTTAAAAGTATAACTATATAATAATAAAGTAAAGAAAGAAAAATAATATAATATACCTATACTTATAGTATAAATTCTTAAAGCTTTTTATTACTATTATTAATATCTTTAATAATAGCTATTAGATTAGAAAAGGTAGGGGTAGTACTACTACTAGCTAGGTTATAAGGTAGTAATAAAGAAGGGGGTAGGTATATCTAGATAGGTAATATTAAGTAATTATTAGGTAAAGAAGAGTAATAATAAGAAGGGGAATAATAGTAGTATAAGTATAAATAAGAGTAAAAGTAATAATAGTATAAATAAGAATAATATAAGTTATTATAATAATAGTAATAATAGCTACTAGACTAGTAGTATAAGAAGTAACTATAATCTAAGTTATAGTATTTAATAGCTTAATAGCTAGGTATTAAGAAGGTAGCTAGGTACTATAATATTATTAGGATAGTATTATTAGTAGCCTCCTAGTATATAGCCTAGGCCTATATTATTCTTTATTAAGATATAAATAGTAAACTAAAGAGAAAGTATATATACTTACTATAAATATAATAAAGTTTTAATTAATTTAACCTAATACTATATAGGTAGGGCTATTAAAGCTATTACTAGTATAGTAGCCTTAGGGTATTATTACTATTATAATATTAGTAACTAGAGTAATAACTAGTATAGTACCTAAGGTACTAGGTAAGGGTAGGGTACTAGTTAGGTTTATATAGGTATTAGCTAGAGTACTAGTAAAATAGTCTTAAATATATACCTATATAGCTATTAGAACTATATATTTATACCCCTTAGTATATATAGTATTAATTACTAGTATTATAATAGCCTTATTACTATTAATAAGTATTATTAAAGTATATATATATTAGTATAGGCTAGGACTATTTATAAATAGAATAAGCTCTTAAATATAGGACTAGTAGCTTATAGTATAGGTAGTATACTTACTATTAGTATTTATAATATAATTTAATACTATTATTTAATATAAATATAAGAGATATATAATATATAGGAAGTCTAGTTTATTATTAAACTAGTACTCTTTATTATTAGAATTACTTTATAGGGTATAGCTATAAATTATTTAATAGCCCTTCTTATACCCCTCTAGGCTTTTATTATTACTAAGTAGTAATAGTAGGGATAGTATAGTAGTAGTAGTTAATATTATAGGTTATTATTATTATATTTATATATTATTATAAAATTATTATAGTTTAAAAAGGAGTATTTTAAGAGTATAGAATTAATAGAAGGTTATAAGAAGTAAAAGAATAAAGTAGGTTAGGAAAAGGAGTAAAGGATTTATCTATAAAAGAGAAGGCTAACTAGGCTAAAAAATACCCTTTACTTTAAATATATTAATAATATAGTATATATATAATATACCTTACTTAATAATAATAAAAAGATAATTTACTATACCTAGGTAATAACTAATAGTATTAGGAAGCTAAATATAATATAACTAGCTATAGGTAGAGTAAGAGTAAGGCTAGTAAATACTAGCTACCTAGATAGCTATACCTAGAATAAGGGGTAATTATAATATATAGACTACCTAAAAGAAATTCCTAAATATAAAGGCTATAATAAAAAGTAAGTAAACTAGGGTTACTATAAGAATATTCTTTAGTAATATATATATAGGCTATAAGAGTATAAACCCTAGGTAATAACCTAGTATAGGTATAAGGTATATATTAAATATATACTAGTTTAGGTAAGTAAGGTATAATAGGCCTATATTAGCTTAGGTAATTATAGTTAATATAACTAGGGCGCTACTAGAGAGGGGGGGTATATAAAGGAGTTAGGCTTAAGCCTACTCTAACTAGACTTAGCCTAAGGCTACTATAGGTATACCCCTAGTATACCCCCTTTATATACTATAGTAGATAGATAGACTAGCTTTTCCTCCTCTCTTACTTTATAAGAGAGTTAATACTATTATAACGCCTATCTATAGATACCCTAGGGCTAGTCCTTAACACCCCTAGGGGCTCTATGCTAGCTACTCTAGAAGGACTAGGGCGGGCTCTATAGCCTAGCCCTTAATATACCCTCTCTCTCCTTAGTATACTTATAGATAGGCTATAAACCCCCTAGGCTCTAATATATAGCCTATAAGCCTAGGTTAAACCGTATATGCTAGCCCCTTTTATATAACTATATACGCTACGGTTTAAACTTATAACCCTAGGTAGTATTATTATATATAACAGGCTAGCCCTAGAGGGGCTTTAGGGGTAACTAGCCTTATAGCTGTTAGTAGCCTTATAGCTATAACCCTCTTAACTATAAGGCTAAAAGGATTTATAATAATAATACTAGTATGATTGTTGTCTGGTTGTACCTATAAGGGGCCCCCTAGGGGCTCCACGCTAGCCACTCTAGAAGGACCAGGGCGGGCTCCGTAGCCTAGCCCTTAACATATATATCTAATTCGTTATTTTATAACCTAGACTTTTATTATTTTTTTATTTTTTAATAGCTATAAAACTATTAATAAATATTTATTAGATTCTGCTTATTATTACCTACGTGGTCTAGCCTTATTAGACTTGATACCTTTTTACTTGCTGCCTTAGACGCACAGTCATGAGCGCTTGAGCGCTTGAAACACCGCACCTGGCCGCACCTCACCACTCTCCCTCCCACTCCATCCAATCCTCCAAACCGCTTCATCACCGTCTGCGCACCACCCAACCTATTGACGCCTTAAAATCTGCGCTTCAGAATCTAGGCCTTACACCCGCGCTAGGCCCAGCGCCTTAGAGTGATAATATAGGGCAATATAGGGCCTCGCGCACACCACTTTTGGCCGTGACACAACTTGTCTCACCTACCTACTACTACACCATCACAACCCGCCTCACCATGTCTTCCACGCGCCGCATCACCAAGGTAAATCCTCTTCCCGCTCCGTCAAATCATCTCCCGCTCACATACCAGGAATACGGCGAGCTCACCCAGACCCCGCCCGACGGCTACCAGATCGCGCTCGGCCCAAACGACGCGCTGCACACCTGGCACGTCACGCTCACCGCGCCGGCCGACAGCGTCTACCACCCGGGCCGCTACGGCATCGTGCTGTCTCTGCCGGCCGAGTATCCGTTCAAGGCGCCCGTCGCCAAGTTTGTCACGCGCATCTACCACCCCAACGTCACCAACGACTCGCTCGGCAGTATCTGTTTGGGGCTGCTCAAGACGGAGAATTGGAAGCCGAGCACCAAGATTGTGGCTGTCCTTGATGCACTCCGCAACTTGCTGGTTGAGCCCCTGCCGGATGACCCGCTGGAGGACCGCATCGCGGAGCAGTACAGGAATGACCGCGCGGGTTTCGACAAATCTGTCAAGGGCTTTGTGGAAAAGTACGCCATGGGGGAGCCTACGTTTCCCGCGGGGCCGTAGTCAAAACTGAATAACCGCGGCGCACACCTATCCTGTAGCTGCAGCAGCGGAGGAACAAGCACATAACTTACAAAGACGTTTTTTAACTATGTATCTCAATGAATGGGGATATTTTATACTAATATAGAAATTAGGTAAGATATATAAGTACTATAGTATGAGTAAAGACTAAAAGCCACTTTTAAGAACCAAAGGCTTAGTAACGAGATTAGGTTACTTTGACAAATATTGAAAAACCGACAGTCACGTCCACAATGCTAGGTTGTCGCCGGGGAGTATCATGTCTTTGAGATGGGAGACAATATCGCTAGTAGACAAGACTTTCAATATCGTATCGAAGAATAACGATGACGTCGATTATACTTTTACTGCTAACTTCAACTAGTCTGCTCAGAGTGGTGTGACGCTGTCCCACGAGGGTCGTGGTTCGGAAGTGGTCGTCAGAAGAGGACATGGACGCAATAATATTGGGCGACTAGCTATATTTGAATCGGATCATCACTCATGGGCTCACACGTCGAGCTCAGTGCTCTCAAGTTTTCTGCTCCCTCACACTGTCAGAGTCCGTCGTGGTGCCTCTCCGCCGCAGCTCGCCCGACTCGGTGTGCTCAGCATCCCACTGTGCCACTTCGGCAAGAGGTACCTTGACGAGTCTGTGCGTGGCCGTCGTCTCGTCTTCTGCCGTCACAATCTCGGCGCGGACGCTGTACCCTAGCCACTTGGGCAGCACGTACATCCAGGCGATGTAGTACAGTCCGCATATCACCATGCTGCCGAATGTCAGTTATCAGGCTCGGTGAAAGATGAGGGTTCAGGAAAACGTACATGCCGATGCCAACGACACAGTATGTGGCATACCAGAAGCTGACGTCGCCGGCATACGGACCGCCCTTGGGAGGCCACCATGGCATGACCAGAACAAACACCTGAATGAGGGTGAAGAAGACGAGCAAGACATCCCAGACTCGGAATTGCGATCTGGGAATATTGCTCTTGGTGCGGCGGCGGCGGAGGATGAATACGCCAATCACCATGGCCAGGATGAACATGCTGTATCTGCTCCAGTTAGTACACGGCGATGCCATATCAGACGCAGCATCAACTTACGGGTAGGTCTGCAGATTGACCACAAACTGGAACGCATCACCAGCCGGGGGCGCCACAATCATGAGAATCGTCATGGCCCATTTCAGCGCGTACGGTCCAAGTGGCGTGCCAAACGGCTTCGTCGACACCCAGAACTGGGTGCCCGGCAGAACGCCCTGCCGTCCAATCTCGCGAATCATGCGCGACTGGCCAATCAGGACGGCCAGTAGGTTGCCGTACGCGCTGAGCAGCACCAGCACGTTGAGCACCGTCTCGGCCGCGCCCGAGCCAAAGACCTGGGTAAAGAAGACGGCGGCGGCAATCTCCTTGGACTGGCTAAAGGACTGCTTGTCCACGGCGGCAAAGTAGGCCACGTTGCAGAGCATGTACAGCACGGAGACGATGGCGACGGAGATGAGGCCGTGCTTCTTGATGGTCCGCACGGGGTCCTTGATCTCGTTGACCACGTTGAAGGCGTTTTGGTAGCCGCTGTAGGAGAAGACGATGCTCACGAGCGCGCTCGAGAGGTCGTTGCCGTTGCTCGTGGTGCCGGCAAAGGCATTGTTGAAGTTGACGCCCGGGTCGGTGATGCGGCTGACGCCTCCGCCGAGGACGACGAAGCCGGTGATGCTGATGAAGACGAGCGTGGCGATTTTGAAAGCGCCAAGCAGGTTCACGGCCCAGAGAGAGTATCGGTTATGCACGACGACGCCTGCCGAGTCTGGTCAGCGGGAGTTACACACAATGTCATGCATGCACAGCATTGAAGACTTACAGATGACGGCGGCCGTATAAGCCGCAATGGCGACGCCCTTCATCTCCCAGTCGCTCGGGACTTTGCCGGCGATGCGCCAGACGTACCGCGACAGCACGACGGCGTTGCTGCTGCTAAAGGAGAGGATGACGGACTGCACCGCAAAGACGATGGGGAAGAGGTATTTCGGTCGCGGGTACGCCTGCTCGAGGTAGACCACCTCGGAGCCGCTGCGATTGGGAAAGTAGCTGGCGAGCTCGAGGTACGTGCCGAAGCCGGCGACGGCCATGAGTGCGCCAATGGCCCAGTACATGAGCGCGAGGCCGATGGAGCCCGTCGACTTGAGGATGCTTCCCGCTGCAACAACACAAAGATTAGCAAGCGATGAGTAGGGGCCATAGTTGTATACAACAAAACCCACGGGTAGAAAAGATGCCGGTGCCAATCATCTGGTTGATGTTGAGAAAGAGAATCGTCACCCAGCCGACCTCGTAGCCGAGCGGCGAGCTGCTCTCCACCGGGGCGCCGGCCGCCTCCTGGTACGCCACGCCGGAGCCGTTGCCGGCCTGGACGCGGTTGTACGTCAGCTCGCCGTCGTAGATGACGCTGGGCTGGTCGAGGGACGAGGCATTGGGGCTGGTCTCGCTGCTCTGCGCGTACACGGTGGTCACGGCGGACTCTTTGGATGGCCGAAGCCGGTCTGTCCAACCCATGGCTACTGTAGTAGTGTTATGCTACGTTCCGAGACATTTTTTTTTCTTTCTGCAACGGCTTCCCCCCGGGGAGACTATATATGGAAGGGAAAAAAGAATATTCCAAGCGGGCGAGCAGTGGTTGGCTGGTTGTCCAGTCGGTGCCGCTATGACGGCACGGCTTCGCCTAATCACGCAATCGACTTGGGATGAAGGGGCCGCTGCGGTAGGAGGGTGTCAGCATGGGACAATTTCGGGCCATTTATCCAATGCATGAGGGAGAGTTTAAATGCTGCTCATACGCAATACATGGGTGTAATGGACTCATTGGGGGCGCTTGGCGGGCGGCGCCTCTCCGCCCCGTATCTTGAGCTAAGTTAATGGCGCCGGGTCAGATCGTCGACGCCATCCAGCCAATACATTACGACGCTTATCAACGATAATGGCGGCATCGTGCGGCTGCTGGGTGATCTATCCTGGATGTGGCTCCGATGCGACCGTCGCTAACGAGAGACGAGTTGCATTGCTCAGGTGCCACGCAGGGCCACATGGATAAGGACACTTGAGACGCGCCGTTTTCTTTCATTTTTGACAGGTCAGACAGTGCTTGTTATGGGTCTGAGCTAAACTTTAATCAAGACGATTATGCGGTGCCATTTGTGCCAAGATACGTATCCTCATCTCTCTGTTCTTCAAACGATCCAGTCATTTCATTCCTCACTCTTGTCACCCTGTTCCTTAATGTACACTTTTCTCCTACATTTGCTTGATGGCGGATATGACACCTTTTATAAGTTAAGACTGTTTAGCATTCATCATGTGTAGAGACCGACCTAAGTAGCTGCGCTCAACACCAAGGACAGCTGTACCATAGCCGGCCTTGTGCTTTTCGTACACGGAGAGTACGGAGAGAGCGATTCAAATCTCGAAGCTTTACAGTTCAAGGGGACTATGATGTGGGGAAAAAATTCCGTTTTTCCCAATTTCTTGCCTCTGCGACCGTGGCGGTTGACGTGCCTTGGCTGCACAAAAAAATGTGGCAGAAACAAGCGTCGTAGCTTCAGCTTTGTGCCAGCAATAGTAAACTGGCAAAAGTAAACTAGCAAACGGCCAGACCCGGCAAAGCTACAAAATTCCGTATGGTAATTCCCAACAAAGCGATCTTCCCACCTCGTTGTGCCTCAGCTTCTCTAGCCTGGCATGGACAAGGCATGGGTTGCGGTACCTTTCCAAATGGAACGAGAGACACCTCGACTAAATCTTTATTCTCAATAGCCCCGACCGCGACACCAACAAAAGCCATAGTCAATGACCATATCGGCGATTTCTTCCGTGGGACCGTGGCCCACTGCGCACGCAGCATGCCCAGCAGGTCATCGCGATGTCGAGATGGAACTCAGCAGGACAGGGCTCATATATTACTTAAGGGTGAAGAACACGACATTGACACTCTACGTGCGGACTGGGGCCTGCCCTCGGCACAGGAAGGGCAGTAATAGTTCCATCCTCACACTGATGCGAACCGTACTTGGCCAAATAATAAATTATCTGGCAGCTAGGCATAGAGTCTACCAAATATTGAACATCGGAGTTGCGATACGAACAGACCCGTCAAACGAGATGCCGCAAAGGCTAGTTCACAATGGAGGTAAATATGCGCTGGTGAGTGATGGGAGCGCCATCCAGGTGCACCCAGTCGTTGATGTTGGACGTCGGGCCAGCATAAAGGTACGCGAACCAGTATGTCTCCTCACCGGTACCGTTCAAGGCTCCCGAGGGACCAACTGGCACAACCAATCACATTAGCCTCACAGCCCGAAGCCCAAAACCGCCACCGGGGGGAGAGCGACTCACAGAGGTACGAGTTGACGGTGGTGCAGCTGGGCGCGTCGTAGCACAGCGTCTTGGCGTGCTCGGTCCACGTAGCCTCGGTGTAGGCGTCGCCGTCGGCGCGCGCAAGGCGGTTGCTGAGCTCCTGCCCGGCAAAGACGTCGTTGGCGACGTAGTTGTGCGGCAGCGGCAGGTTGAGCTCGAGGAACTGGTGCGGGTCGCGGGCGGTCGGGTGGGAGGCGGCCAGGACGGGAAGAGAGGAGGCGAGGACGGCGGTAGTGAACTTCATGATTATTTTTTCGAGAAGGGTGTTGTTTTGTTCAGAAAAGTTGGGTTGTGTGTGTTGAAATCAAGGGGTATTCGAATACGATAAACAAAACAGTAATAATAGTCAAATTGATTCGATGATTGATTCCGGTTTGATTGACTAAACAAACAACCTGCCTTCCACGAAGCCAATTCTGGCCAATAAGAGGCCAATGTCAAGTTGCCTTGTTTGCGCAGGTTCACAGTGGATGTCAAGGTTGTGGGACGTTGACGATGTTGGAGAGAACACAAGGCTACGGATACTTGGTCTTTATATACGGTGGTTGTAGGGCCATAGACAAAGACTCTTGCATTATTAGACGAGCCAAAGGATGCAGGAATCCGGACGATGCTCAAGTTGGAAGTACGCCGTATCTCGTCGGTCGTGGCCCAACTAGGCTATGCCGGAGATGTCTTAGGATCAGTCATCATGACGCTTTCCACCAGTGAAAGAGCGACGCAGTGCCTAACTGCCCCTTTGAACAAGGAATTGCTTCTGCAAGTAATAAGACGGATAGTTCTTACTTAAATAAGAAGGCCCGGACCGGCCACGGAGACTTTGCATCATATGATGAACGGGTCAACCACGCCGACGCTACACTCACGAGTAGCTGCGGCCGGCGCAAATCCCCAGGACATGTCTTCTACTGCAGAAAGGTACGGGGGAAGAGATCCGCGCCTCCCTGGTTCGGCCAACGCCTACACATTGACGATACCATAGGTGCCGGTTGGCTTGAGTACGCGAAGCTTGCCCGGGAGCCCTCGTTTTTCAGCGAAGTCTGTCTAAGGATAACCTCGCTACGCAGGCTATGAAACTATATTTCCCTTATGCAGGTTTTAAGGACCCGCCGGCCCTTCCTAGAAACTCCATAGGTAACTAGTTAGCGAAAGCCCTAAAGGACCTGTTAGATCGGTCGGAATCAATATGAACTGTAAAATAAAAGTTTAGTTATAGGTTCCCTCAGGCGTTATTTGCCCTTTTCAAGGATTTCACGACGGTAAATAGCAATACCAATACCAATACCAATACCTAGTAATAGTCTAATCCTCCAGAGTCGTCAGTCGTACAACGGCTGGCGGCCAAGTATGCGCAGAACGGGATGGGAGTTTTTGAGAGCAAGAATCAAATGCCCCGTCCACAGAGCTGCCTTGGATGAGTAACAGGCGACGTAACACAGACTCTGCATCTAGTAATAGAGCGAATGCCATGAAGGAAAGAGAAGCGACATGGCGACCGCGAAAACGCAATCGAATTCATTGAGAAAGCTCCGCCTGCGAGCATGTCCACTGGGTCGGTACCAGGTCTTTTATATATATAAGGCTAGGATGAATAGAGTGCTGTTTGACTGATTCTAGGAGCGTATGGTGGCAGAAAGTGTGTACCATGCAGTCACAGCACCTAACAACGCTGGGACCTCGGGTGCCCTGGCAACTATGGGGCTGCAGTAGGCCGCCGTCACTATCATTAAATCCCTGCTATTTTGATGAGAGCTGCTCGGCCCTCGCTTGTTCTTGCAAAAGTCATACCTTGTTCAAGAAACCTGGCTGTGTAGGAGAAGAGGGGGGGTTTCCGCCGCGCGAGTCGCGCCGCCCAGGATGCGGGTACTCCATGCCTGCGGCTCCTCAATTGTGTTGACTCGCTGTTGAGCAGATGAATGACATTTGAATCCCAATTTTTGAGACGCTTCGAGCTAGAAATGGGTTGGAAGCTGCTTCGTAGCAACACCATGCATTGTAGCTAGTCCGCAGCCATGCTCGACGAGTAGTTGTACAAGCTTCGATAGGAACAGGAGAACAATGAAGAGTAGAAAAAACAGCAGCGTGTCAATTCTAGTCATTGATATCTAAATGAAACGCCCATTCAGGCTATATAAGACCATATCAATAGTGTATTTCCGGATTCAGTAATACTACCTGATTCAAAGTTGCCTTGCCAAGAAAAAACGTTGGCGGCGAGGCAGGGAGGCTGACTCAACCTCAGGCATATACCAGCGGGAACTTATTAGTTATTAGCTGTCTACTGAAACGCGAGCGGCCTGCGCCCCCAGCCGCGTTCGGAACCACGGCTTCGCTTCGTCTTAAGCAATCAGCACTCTTATCTAACTGGCCTGCGTGACAGGGGTACGTGGCACTATTGGAAGTACCATTTGGCTATCATCGCAATAATCAGACAAAAAGTTGACGAATCTATAGGATCGTGAGTCAGGCGGAGTAGATGCTAACGTCACCGCCATTCATCAACATCCCAAGTATCGCTTGATTCCATATGTTCAAGATGGCAAGACCTTGTCTAAGGCTGTGTTTGACATTGGTATTTTGAAACTATCCAACCCGATTGAAAGTAGTGACACTATTCAATTTGCGACCCTGGCGGCGAGCGGCTCACGCCCTGACGTTGGTTCACTCTTGACAGCCCCGGGATGGTAAGTGGCATCATGATTAGAACTACAGCATATGATCTATAAAGCCTCCAGCTAACAAGACCAAAAGGGGTTTGCACGAGAAGCCCGAATTCGCTCCCCAACTTCTCAGAGTCGATCTTCCTGTGTCCGACATTAAGACGTGCATGGACAAGGATACGGCTGAAGACACCGATATTATATGCGCTGGTGGTGGCACGATCGGTGTTATGGAAGGAGATAGCGGCAGTCCGCTCATCGACCCAAAAACACGACAGGTGGTCGGTGTCGCGGCAAGGGGAGGGGCGCTAAACATCGTTAACCCGCAGACTTTCACCAACGTGGGCAGTTACATCGATTTCATCACTGAACTTCTTGAAAAAGCACCACAGGGAGGATCTTCCCCCGCTGAAGAGACCACAGGCAACAACCCAACTCAAGCTAGCCCAGATGACGATGAACGAGGCAGAATTCAGCGAGCCTTTGCTCTTATCCGGGAAATTCCGAAGCTTCAATCCGCCTTCAATGAGGACGCACTTCTCAAGTTTCAGCTCGGATCCAAGCTTCAGGCTGCGGAGGAGGATCTCCTTGCGAATTTGGGAGAGGCTGACTTCCGGTTGCGCGTTGAACAGCATTTTGCCGAATTTAACAAGATCCCAAATGTTCAGTTCGCTATGGACAAGGATGAAACGCTTAAGACGCAGCTGCCTCTGAAGTTGAGCGAAGCTAAGAAGGATCTGCTTGCATTGGGCGGTCCGGCGTGGAAGTGAAGACGCCAGAGACTATGCCCAGGCCGTGCAGGGCGCAGCGTGTCTTTATCAGTCCATCAGATCATTCAAATGCTTGGTTTCAATGAGAAAAGAGAAGATTGAACGCGACGATTCCGGCTTGCATAATGTGACTCTCAACCAAATTGAGGCGTGGCGGCGAAAAGGGAATGGGGCGCGGCAAACTGCGCGAGGAACGAGCTCTCCCTAGAATGAGAAAGATCAGTGCAACACCGAGAATAAGAAAGAGGTGTCAAGAAGCAAACAAGAAGCGAACAAGACAGATGAGTAATAAATATAGAGTCTAGAAGGAAATGGTCGAATTATGCCTGCAACACCGGTCTCTGTGTCTGATACCGCCCCTCCCCCAAAATCACCAACGCCAAATGCTATGATACAAACCATCGTACAGCCTCAAACCAGCTCTCGCTACAGCTTCGCCTTGACCTCTGTCCTTTCCTCGTCCTCCTTCAACACCTCGGCCACGCGTTTCCGTATCTCAGCCGCGAGCGCCTCGCCCTCGTCGTCGTCGAGCTCCTCGCGCTGGCCGCGGCCAAACATGGTGAAGCTGGACGAGAGGCGGCCCGAGGCGCGGATCTCGGGCCGCGGGATGATGTGGTAGTGCAGGTGCGGGACGACCTGCGCGGCGGCGGCGCCATTGTTCTGCACCACGTTCCAGTCGCCCACGCCCGTGGCGCGCGCCACGGCCGCCGACAGCACGCGCACCTCGTCCCCGAGCGCGCGCGCCTCGGCCCGCGTCGCGTCCGTCAGCTTCGGCCGGTGCGCGCGCGGACACACGAGCACGTGGCCGGCGCTCAGCGGCATGATGTCGAGAAAGGCCACGACGGCCGCCGTCGAGAGCACGACAAAGGTGGCTGGCGCGGCGCGGCGCGAAGTTCCCGGCGTGATGGCGCCCGCGGCCGGCGGCGAGCATGGGTCGTAGGGCGGGAAGCTGCTGGCGATTTCGCAAAAGGGACAGCCGTCCTCGGGCGGCGCCGAGGGGTCAAACATTTTCGGTCGCGGGGGCACGTCGTCGTAGTTGGACACCAAGTCGTGATTGGGCAAGGTGTTGTCGCAGTAGGCGGTGGTTGAGGATCGAAGAGATCGAAGAGATCGAAGAGATCGAAGAGAAGCGCGCAGCGGATTATAAAAGTGTCATGCTGAGGGAAACGAGAGTGCGCTCGAGAAAGACAAAAGAAAGTCGCAGAGGTGATGTTTGGGCCGAAATTGATGTGATGTGCAAAGATGGCTTCGGATAACTAGAGTTGATCGCCAGACCGAGGTATCATGAGGCCCCACTTGGGATCGGACATGCAGCCGCGCTGATCATGAAGCAACCAAATGGAATGGAATTAGAGATATGATGAAAAAAGGGGAATTACAAGGGATTTATAGTAGCAATGGTCTGCAGATTTTTGTTGTTTCTGTTCTGAGGTTGTCGTTGTGGGCGCACCTGGTCGTGTCGTGGAACTACTAATACCAGTAATAACGATATCGGCGACTTAGCTTGTACAGGCAAGATGTAGACAATACTAGCAGTCCTCATACGCTACAATCAGTAGCGTTGCATCCTCCTTTCATCCAAATCAGAAACATTTGGAATTATTCTCAAGTCGAATCCGTGCATTTATCACACTTCGCTCGGCACAGCAGCCAGCTTTACACGGGCACGACGCAAGTCCCCTCACCGCCTAATTCTGCCGGACATAACTTCTTCACGCCTCTCCGTCAAACCACCGCCCCTTTTCCCGTCAACTTTTCTCCAGCCATCACCACGACAACCCACACACAGACACACCTACGCAGCTATGCCCCGCGAAGAATACCAGGTTCCTACGGCCTCGGCCGGTGCCGTCGCTTCCCGCGGCGCCACCCACGACGTCGGTCGCCACGACCAGCGCTCCATCATGACCTACCTGTGCGGCGACTGCGGCGGGCACGTCTCCCTCGGCAAGGACGCCGTCGTCGCGTGCCCGCACTGCGCGGGTCGCGTGCTCTACAAGGAGCGCACCAAGCGGTAAGATGGCCCCCTCTGGCTGGCCTGTCTCGCGAGCACGGCCGACGGGACAGACGAGGTAGCTAGAGCGCTGCTAACAAATCAATTTAGTATGGTCCAGTTCGAGGCGCGGTAGTCTCGGACGAGGAGCGTATATATGAAAATGACGACATCGGGAATGACCGTCAGCCGTGGGGTTATAAGGCGCGGCCACGTGAAAAAGGCATACGACTACGGTGCTTGGAGTTTGGGATGTTAAATCAGATGCCTTCCAACAGGAAGGCAAATTTGCATTGAATAAAAACTATCAAATAAATTGTTCTCGCCAGATACTGTCATAAACACCAAACGCCTCGTAAAATTTTCCGTAGACTTGGGCTACGCGCCGTCGCCTACCGCTGCGTGTGCAGATACTTGGCAAAACTGGCATCCGCCAGCACCGAGTCCTCGTTGTCGCCCAAGGCCGCCTCGTAGCGCTCCTGGAGGCTCTTTTTGGTCGCCTCGTCGCCCGAGTCCTCATCATCCCCGCTGCTCTCCATCTCCTCGTCCTCGCCACCCTGGCCTTCGCCGACGCCACCGCCGCCGCTGGTCACCGCCATGTCCTGCATCATCTTGTCGAGTTCCTTCTCGCGCGAGGCCTTCTTTTGATCCTCACGCTCCGCCCGGCGACGCTCTAACTCCGGCTGGTAGTCCCTCAAGAACTCCTGGCGCTTGTCCTCGACGGCGGCGAAGAAATCGTCGATTCCCGTGCCCGTGCGCGCGCTCACGCCCACCATGCTCAGGTGCGCGTAAAACTCCTCGAGCACCAGGCTCATTGAGTTGAGCAGACTGCCCATGTACCCGCTCCCGCCGTGGCCGCCGCCCTCGACGCCGCCCAGCGCGTCCGACTCCTCGTCCCTACGGAGGGCCTCTTGGAAGGCTTCAAAGTCCGTCATCCACTCCTTGGCAAAGGCAGCATCCTTGACGTCGGTCTTGTTGAAGACGAGAATCATGGGCAGCTTGGTCTTGTAGAGGATCGAGCACGCGTATAGCATGTTGCTCATAAACGTCGAGGTGGACGAGGTGCGCGGCGTGTCGATGATGTAGGCCACTACGGTCGGGAATGACGAGGCCAGCGACTCGAGCAGGATGGTTCCCGAGGCGGACCATACAAACACCTCAATCTGGCCGGGTGTGTCGACGAGGATGTTGTGGATAGGCTTCTTTTGCGGATTCTCGGGGTCCGGCTTGGCGCGCTTCTCAAGCAGGTTGACAATTTGGTCGACCTTGGTCGCAAAGAGGTTGAGCGACGTTAGGATGCCGCCGTTGGGGCCCAGGTTATACTGCTTCATCACCTCCTCGTAGTTGACCGAGTCGCGAATGTCAATGTTGGACTCGAACGGCACCGAGATGACAGCCGGGTCAAGGTTCATGACGTAGGGTGGGGTTTCCTTTTCGTGGAGATGCGCGTTGATGCGCTGCATAAACGTCGTCTTGCCGGAGCCTGCGCATGCTTGTTTAACTCTCTTGCGTCTGAAGCTCTGGTGATATCAAGCACGGGGAGTTGACTGACCTGCCATGCCAACGCAGACAATGGCAACGGGCGACGATGCGCTCGTCACGCTGCTGCTTTCAGAAGCCATGATTTCCTTTACGAATGCCCGACCAAGTTCGTGTTCGGTGGAGGTCGAGCAAGTGGCTGTTCGTGCTGTTGTCAATGTCAAAAATGTTCTTGGGCGCGCTCGTCGATAAGATCCTTGATAAGCCCCACCACAGTGAGGGGCAGGCAGCATGAATGAATGACCACCTACGGTATTGCATCGCATTTCTATCTCGGAAGCTTTTCGGGACATATTATCTCAGTATCTGCTGTACTGAGTATTACTTGCTAGCTGCAATATAGGTACCCCATTCCGCTCAAATTTCCCAGTGCCTATAGCCAGCAGTACGCGTACTATGGACTCAACTCGACCTTCAGTAACATTAGCCAGCAGTCAAGATAAAACAGATAAAACAGCTGAATTAAACAACTTCTTCTATTTCCCTTGCATCCTTACGCCTGTTTTATTAACTACCATCCCAGTCATATGTCTCTGGGCACTTGGCCGTCACCCCTCCCGCTAGCCCTCCGTGCCGCTGCTGCGAAAGTTTGCACAAAGGGCGGCATAGTGATGGGTGAGATCAAGTACAGCCTGGGGCAGGCTGGTAGCCTGTATTATGCTCCGCACCTTGACGGCGCCCTCATCCTCGATTAGCGTGCGAATAGTGTGCAGCAGCTCCGGGCTGAATTCGCTGTACCATCGGTACTGCCAAGTAACCAGTCGAATGACGGATGCGACGCTCTCGCGGGTGCTCTTGGATCGTTCGTAAACGCGGAGAACACCGGAAAGGGCCTTCGGGCTGAATCGCAGCGACAAGCACGCCCGGTACGCCTCAACAGCTTCGTCAAAGTGCTGCAGACGCTCAGCGAGCGAGCCCAGGATTTCCCATTCCTCCGCGGACTTTTTATACTGCATCTGCTGTGCGCGGTACTGCGCCATCTGGGTGCGCCAAATCGTATACACACGCAGGTCTTCGTACAAGACCATGAACAGGCTGTCCAGCCATCGTTCACACAAACGCTTCGTGTTGAGCTTCGACAGAACCTCCTCGCCGTCACCCTTTTGAGTTGTTAGTTTGACCCACACAAAGTGCACTGATAAACGTACATTCTCCTGATCTCCCTTTAGGATTTTGGGGTCGATGGTATTGGAAGGACGCTCAACGCCATTCTCTTCGCCATTTGTCTGCTCCGTTTCCTTGCCCTTGTCTTCTCCCTCAGCTTCGGCTTTGTCGTCACCGTTGGAGGTTGGATCGGGAGTTCCGCGGAGGCCGTCGGTGCTGGGGGTTCGTTTATGAGCACCCTGCGTTGCCTCATGTTTCTCCGTGCGGTACTCGTCTTCCATTACGAATACTGTGCTGCGAATCTTGAGCAGCTGGTCCCAGCCAATCTTTGACGTCATCTCTGTCAGAATACTGTATGCTTGTTTGAAGGTACCGCGATAGGCAGCCGCTCGCAGCCCCAAGATGCTCGGGTCGACCTGCTCGGAGAATCTCGACTCGGGTTCGCTGTCAATCTCGTCTAGTCTAGTTTCGGTGAGAATAGGAAGTTGAACTTCCTTGGGCTCTGGCATCAACGGCGCGTCCTTGTCTTGATATGTAAACATCGGACACGAGTTAAGTGTCGTGAGTGCATTCTCCCAGTCCTCCATCGCAACATAGACCTGAGCAAGTCTGGCCCAGGTTCCGAATTCGCTTGGGGCGGCAACCGTACTACGGTCTGCACACCCCATTGCCATTTTAAGTCGGTCGGTTCGTTGCTCCGGTGTCTCGGCCTTTTGCGCCTTCTTCATCAAGAACTCGGCTTGTGTATCCAACATGACATAGTCCATAGGTGTTTGCTGAAGCGATTCGTAGAGCACATTGACGCCAGCGACTTCTTCGCTGCCCATAAACTGGACCTTGGCAAGCAGTGAGGAGACTTCAATGCTTTGCGTACGAAGCTTCTCGAACAGGTTAATGCCCGAAGCATAGCGACCGGTAGTCTCGAGGTATTTCAGGAGTCCGGTGGTCAGATGGTTCGAAACATTCGTCGGAACTTGCACTACAGAGTCAGAGCCGAGCTGCCATCCTACAATGCATTAGTGTCAATGTCTCATCCAATTGGGCAATCAGGCTTACCGCGGAAAAAGAGCTGCTCAGCAGCAAACAGGAAACGGTGTTCGGCTTCGGTGTTTGTGACCGGGTTGAAGCGGCGCACGCCCATGATTTTGCGAATTGTGTCACCACTTCCGTCATCAGCATAAGAGTATGCACGAAGAACACTGCAGAGATATGTTTCTAGCCAGAGATCCTCGGAGGCCTTCCGCTTTTCGCCCCGCTCGTCAACGCAGTAGCTCTCGACCGTCCCAGGGATGGAAACGTGAACTCGCATGTCAAGCCTGGAGAATGCATTGTAGCAACTAAATTCGTCAGAAGCTGCTCCAGGCATCAGCCTAATCACTTGTATGCTCGTACCAAAAGACGCCTTCGACAATCTTAGAGGTCGCACTAGGCCCGTGCTCTTTGTATGTGAGAGTGTTGATATATGCCGCAAGACTGGCAGAGGAGGATGCATCGACACCGGTGACATGATGATAAACACCAGACTAAGATGTCAGAATACGGATGTCATATATGGCGGTTTCCACCTACCTGTTTCAGTGGGTTGCGTGTGCTTTGCCTCAGGAGGTGGACCAGGTCAGGCGGGCCAAGCTCGCGCAGTGTTAGGAGCGACTCGGTACGGGCATCAATCGACTCGTGTAGGTTCTCTTCCGTGATCCTTGATCCGGTCAGCCAATATATTCTTCTGCGGTGGCCGTAGTGCCACATACTCTGGTACAGCTGGGGCCAACATTGCGACAGCTAGCTCCGGGGAGCGAGTCGTTGCACTTGAAAGTAAAGCTCCTCAGTCCGTCGAATCGGATTATCCAGTGTAGCGATTATACGCGCTCGCCGATTTGACCCGAGTTGCACTAAAAGAACAGGCCAGAGGGCGTTGTTGATGAAGAGGGAAACCGTTCTTGTCGCAGTCCACAAGCTGCCAGCTTAATGGTGATGGGCAGGGGATGTGGGACAGCAAACACTGGACCCGCCACACGTGGCGCTTTGACAGCTGGACGCGAATTCCAGCCTTCATTAATATGGAATAATACCAATAATACTCTGCACGCCCTCGCAGATGGATAGATTTTGCAATTAGTATATGCTTCCAATGCAAGGCATTGCTGTCGCAGTCGACACAGGGCAAAGGGCCGTTGTAGGACAGAGTCGTAATTCTCTCGGTTGACGCGAATAAGTCGCTCTCCTCCCCAATCTCGCTTCCCGAGACCTTAGTTGTTAGTCCTGTTTAATAGCTGTGCAGAAATTCGTTATTTCATCTTTCAAGTACCAATCCTGCTCTGACTACCCGTATAAGCCCCTTGCTTTGGCGAAAGGGAAAGTGAAAGACTGCGCTGCTGCGCCACAGTTGAAGATGTGGCTAGTACCCCTGTTAAACTGACGCGACGTTTGAACGCGCCAAAGCTCCTCAACTCGGCGCAAACGACATCCAACCATCGCCATTGGCATTAAAATCCGAATGGTTGACCTGGCACCTTTTGATCTCTGGCAGCGAACATGGTGCGATACCTTCTGAAAGCTCTGCTTCTGAAAGCTAACTGAGTGATGCGTTATAGCCTGCCTTCCAGGCCATTAACCTCGAGCCGGAGGAGAACGTTGACGAGCAAATCGACACCACAAAAGAGCTCCACGTATGATATTTCGGCACCCATGCTACTGACTTGTTGATCTGACTATTCCATAGGTTGATGAAGCGTTGAAACTCTTCCAGAAGGCCCTTCGACTACATGCCCAAGGGCCAGCGCATCGCGGCGAAGCCGCGGAAGCATACGACGAGCTGTTTAGGTGCGAAATATTCAAATATCGTGAAGCCAGGACCGACTACGAGCGAGCTGAACGACAAATCGACGGAAAGCCTGATACTCTCGCACTTGAGGCCTTTTCAGCAGGGCTAGATGTCGATGCGGGTGGCGCTGACGGTGTCGCTGCAAGCCTGGGTCAAGCCCTCTACATATCCTACAAAAACTACGGACAATTCTTTCTTGATAAGCTGAAAGATTCATTGGACCCGGCCAAGGAACTAAGAAGGCTGCCATATGACGATGCCGCGCATAAAGTCCTTGACAACTGGGTCAAAGCCCTCGACCAGGATCCATCAGACCCGGAGCTTTGGCGCAAAACGTCACGATTCTCAGCATCCATCAATAGCAGTCGTCTGAAGCGATTTTGCCTGGAAGCCGCCATCGAGCTCGATGACGACCCGACGGTGGATGAAGTTGAGCCGCCCTCTTTGGCTGAAGGCTGGGCGGGCGAACAGCTGAAAGATCACCTGAACGTACTCAACGATGAAATGGCCTTAACACACCCCAGCATTGCGCCATGGGTAAATCGCGAAATGCCAGACATTTTAAAAATACATCTCGACCCAATCAAATTTCTACCAGACCCCACGGCGCAACTCACTCCCCCCCGTCGAGCCCGGTGGAGGAGGTCGAGATGGATGAAGATGCCTCCATGGAAGATGCGCAGAATTTTGAGCCTATATCATGCTGGTCCGAACTTGCCAACTCGCTCATGAAGAATATGAACGACACCAATGCGGCTGCTGTGGTTCTCAGGCGCATAGTAGCAACTTCGGACGAAGAGCTCGAGGATGTCCCGAAGGAAATCACGCAATCTACCGAACCAGAACCTACCGATGAACCTGAAAGGGTCAATGAGGCGGCTGGAGCAGAGAAAAATGTCGATGACAAACCAAAGGGGGGCGCCAATAGGTCAGAAAGTCCGACCAAACCCGTCGAGCCCTTGCAGAAAGAGCGCAGCACTCCAATGCCGACGCGAAAGAGATCACAGTCTGTAGCAGGTCTCCCAGAAGGGGGCGAAGAGGAGATCGGTACTTCAACACGAAGCAAGCGGGTTCGACGACGAACAGACATGACTAGCATCGAGGAGCCCGCACACCCAACTGCTACAGCAGCAGCACAACTGCAGGCATACCAAGAGTCGGACCAAAATCTATTCCAAGTAACCAAAAACATACTTGAAAGCATCGGAGTAGAGGACAAGTCAACTTTCGATGCCTTGAGCCAGATCCAGGAAATTTCTTGCAGCGCAGTTCGCCCAGCCAAATTCTCAAATGTGGCAGCTCAAGACTTGCATGCCATATTTGAGAAGTTTAGCGACACAACGGCGAATGTCTTGCTTAACAAGAAGAGCCTGCCTTCGCTCAGCCTTTCCTCTTTTCTTGAAAATGCCAAGTCTAGTCAAAAAGATCAAGCTCCAGCGGCAATGTTCAACGAAAAGCAAGGCTTACAACAATTTGT
Source organism: Cordyceps militaris CM01 (assembly GCF_000225605.1). Classification (NCBI taxonomy): domain Eukaryota; kingdom Fungi; phylum Ascomycota; class Sordariomycetes; order Hypocreales; family Cordycipitaceae; genus Cordyceps; species Cordyceps militaris. The sequence goes on along the minus strand of NW_006271975.1, from coordinate 454,716 downwards.
CGACCTTATTTCGACACGTCAAGATTGGATTACCACAGGCGATGTCATCTACGAGTGGATTCTTGAGCTGAGCAGAAGCTACTCAGAGCAGCAGTGGCCAGACAAACTCAAGATCGCAGTCCTCGATATGCTGGAGAATGCCGACTCGATCATCTACGAACACGTCACCTCGGATCTGGAAATTGCGACTCAGTCAAAAGATGGCAAGTCAATGGCGAGACTGGAAAATGTCATTCCTATGCTCTTGGAGCTTCACATCGATGTCTATGAGCACATTACTGGCCCCACGAGTGTAGTCGATAACATCACCCGGCTGAAAACGAAGCACAGACTCGGCCGCTGGCTAGACGTCGCGTCATACTATACCCGCTCCTTGAGCCGCCCAGCCAGTGATCCCCTTTGCGTACGATTCCTATGGGCTTCTGTCATGTCCTCGGCACTAGCTGACGACCCTGTGCGCGAGCACATTCTCGCCATGTGGACGTCTCTGCGAGAATTCCTTGCCAAGGAAAAGATCGAGTCTCTCACCCTCCCAAACAACGACGCCATGTCGAATATCTCGGCCGCGGCCGCTGATCGAGAAATCTCCAAGCTCAACACAATGGACTTTTTCCTGAATTTATTCCAAGAGAATATGACGGACCCATTGCCAGTCATCGACATTCTTGAGCCTGTACTGAATCCGTCGTCTGTTCATACTGCTCCAGAAAAGGCTCCCAATCCAATCGACGGAGCAGAACAAACACAAAGGCTCGAACAGGCGACGAAACCACTCTCTGAATGCGCCACGCAAGGAATGCGAGACCTGTGGAAATTTTTAGAGAATAGCAGCATCGAGTTGCGACTTTTTCTCTGGTCCCGCCTTGGTGACGCATACGAAGCCATTGGCTATACGACAAAACGGTTTTCTTGCTTCTTAAAGAGTGTGGAGATGATTGTGGATGACTTCAGCAGCAACGGATATACAACCATGCAAGAGGACTCGCGCCGAATGCTTCTGATGAAGACGATGAGGTCTTTGGATGAACTCCTTGTCGATGCCCTGATTATGGCTCTTAGTGACAAAACGGCTTTCGACATTGTTGATGAAGACCACATCAAGCAGAGTGCTGCTGCACTAGCTCGCCTCAGCACTGTTCTTCACTCAATTTCGTTGTTTGAGGATGAAGTGCGGGTTAATCTGATTTCTGCCAAATCGAGCAACTCGACTTTCCAGATGCTATTGAACAAGCTTCGTGAGATGCAAGTTCGCAATTGGTGTCTTCTTTATACCTTGTTGAAACAGGATATTTTCTCGAACAAGGATATTTTAAAACCAGAGAACGAACTGGCGACATTTCTTAATGCGGTCCATCTATCCATCGGCCATCGCAAATTCTGCAAGGTTTCAGCCAAAGTGTTCTTGAACTTAATGCGCGTTGAGCTACTCAGTTTAAAAGACGTTGAGAACTGGGAGGACCATCTTGGTCAAGTTTTATACGACATTTATGGCCTCAAGATTGGTGTTGGTATCTGGGAGCTGCAGGATCACGGCTGTCCCTACGAAAAACTTGAGAAGCGACACACAATGCAGCTCGTCGATAAGATTATGATATTGGCAAACCGCTTTACGCTCAAGGACTTGCTGAAGTCGGATCTCAAGACAACCATCGACCACATGCAGTCCACCATCGGCATCGGTCAGATAAAATCCACGCCACAGATGATTCATAACTTACGGAATTTGACCGAGGTACTGAAAAGGCCCATTCACCCGCTACGCCTGTATCGTGCATTAGCGGGCAGTGTCTCTATGGACTCTGTGACTGTCAATATTCCGGAAGCAGCATTGGCTAACCGTGGCTGGTTCTTCCTACTTGGCATGATCGCCCTAACCAAGTTCAAGGGCGTGGAGCTCAATCGTCGACAAACACCCGGGGCCACAGACGACCTCCGAATTGGTTCGACTTTTCTACGTTTGCAGCTGCAGTTTACGGCAGACAAATGGGACGCATGGTTCCGACTCGCAGAATGCTTCGACTATGAGCTGGACGAATCCGTTTTATGGACAGCTGACAAGATTAACAAGGACAGAGGCGAGCTCGTCAGGGTTCAACGCAATGCCATCCACTGTTACACATTAGCTTTGTCACATTCTCGCGACCAAGAGGTCGGTACGAAAGATGGCGATGCGCTTCACGACTTGTACTATAAATTTGCGACACGGCTGTACTCATCCAGCAGAGAGCCTTTTGCTATGGAACCGTTTCAGCACGCTGAACAGGAGCGCTTCTTTATTGAAGACATGGGCTCCGGTACATTCAAGAAGATTGTGCACGACCAGGTGACCAAGCACCAGGTGTGGAAATTTTCCGCAAAGTTGTACAAGATGGCCATCGACCGCAAGCCAAGCAACTGGAAGAATCATTATATGCTGGCAAAGTGTTATTGGAAGCTCTTCCGCAACCCTGAGGAGCTTGTTGAAGGCCTCGAGTCAAAAACAAAAATCACCACCGGCATGATTCTGGACGCACTGAAGAAATCGACTGCGGCTGCTTATAAGCCGCGTAAATCAAAGAGCAGCGAACCCATCTTGGAGCCTCATTACAAGATTGTTTCCATCTTGCACAAAATGGTGGTCGCGAAATGTATCACTGCCGCCGCAGCGGCGGACATTCTCTCCGAACAGCCCTTTGGCATCCCAGTCAATCCGAACGACCATTTCGCCAGCTTTTCGGAACCAGAAGACTGGGAAGAATACATCATTCGCAATCTGACAAAACTTCGAGACAAGGACAAGTCAAACTGGCAACACAGAATTGTCATGCGTCATGCCAAGATTCTGTTCAACGAGACCACAGCCAAGGACAGCCCTGACGCGCTAGTGGAGGCCAAGGCGGCTTTCAGTATTCTGCGAGACAACATGTTTACAAAGACCATGGTCATGAATGTCTGGAAGTGCGACGCGGAACGTCCCGGTCGCCATCATGTTTTCACAGAACAGTATACTCGATTCATGGTCAGATTGCTAGTTATTATGAGCAACCGTGTCGACCTCGAACTGCTACTTCGCCGCCTCCGAAAGAAGAGTGCTGACTTTTACCACTTCAATGATCTGTGGCAGTCCTGCTCTGTGGCGTACGTCTCGCTTATTCGGGAGGCTCATAGAATCCCTGTTGTCAATGAAGACGCTTTCAAGTCATTGTCGATGGAAGAGTTTGAGATTATAAGCGAGCGTATCACTGAATGGGCCGGCGGCGAAGGTCCTCATATCCCAGCCTTTGAGTGCATGAAGGAAGCTGTTGAACTCAAAAAGCTTAATGGAAATCTCATGAAAGCTGCCCCCATGGATGATCTCATCAACGACTGTTACTCCAAGATTTACACGGACGTTGCAACCAGCCTCCCTGGCCTCGAGCCGAGCAAGGTTATTGAAGAACGTAACCAGGCGAAGGAAATTACGGATCGCTTGGATATCGAGGCTGCCAAGGATGCAGGCAAAATGTGGAATGATAACAGCATCAGTCAAAAGCCAACTTCAACGACCGATGGAGAGAGACATACGACTCAACAGCTGGATTTGAGACCCGCCGTCGAGAAACCATGGGGTCCTCTTGGCAATTACTTGAATTTCACTGCTGATGTTGACAGCGGCGCTGGGTCCGCTACCCCGATGGATACAGAGAAGTCGGAGGCTGCACCAAGAAGAAAGACCGGCGTCAGACGACCTGACATCCTTCGCAAGGCGGAGCAAGCCGTTGTCCGCGCTCTGGAACCACCAAAGATCGCCGCCAAGAGTCGCAAGAGTAGTGTCTCTAGCGCCAAGAGAGGAAGCCAGACTCCAAACGTTGCTATAAGCGACACTGATAGCTCCGACTACAGCGACAGTCCAGAAGGACAGATGCGACGCGAGGCGAAGCTTAGGGTGAAAGCCAAAGCCCCAATAGCCAGACTTGGTCTTAACCCACTTGACTGGAGTGATGATAGTGATCTGAGCGATGCACCCGAAGGATACGATGAAGAAGTCTCTGAGGGTCTGCTAAATCTTGGCCGCCACAGCCACGCTAGTGGCGATGACGCCGACAGCGAAGGTGAAGGCGAAGGGGCTGGTATGAATCCTGTTCTTGAGCAAGACGCGGAAATGGCCGACGTCGAGGAGAATGCTCTCGAGGATGAGGCTATTGAGGAGGAGATCCACGCGGCTGGCGTGGAGGAGGACGGTGCAGATGCTGATATCGAGGATGAAGAGCTTGAGGGTGATGAGGGAGAGGAGGAGATGGAAGGGCCTGAAGACGAACTAGAGGGGGAGGAGGAGGAAGGCGAAGAAGTGGAGCTAGAGGAGGAGGAGGTAGAAGAGGAAGAAGAAGAGGAGGAAGGCGTGCGGCTTGATGACGAGGAGGAAGAACTTGAAGACGGTGAAGATGGCGAAGATGGTGAAGACGGTGAAGTAGACGAAGAAGAAGGGGAGGGTGAAGAAGGTGAAGATGTTATAGGAAGTGACGAAGGTGAAGAGGGTGAAGAAGGTGAAGAAGGCGAAGAAGGCGAAGAAGGCGAAGAAGGCGAAGAAGGCGAAGAAGGCGAAGAAGGCGAAGAAGGTGAAGAAGGTGAAGAAGGTGAAGAAGGCGAGGAAGACGAGGAAGACGAGGAGGAGGGTGAGGAAGACGGTGAGGACGAAGATGGTGAGAACAATGCAGAAGACGAGGAGGATGAAGGCGATGAAGATGAAGGCGAAGAGGAAGATGGTGCAGAGGAGGGTGGTGATGAGGGGGAGGGGGACGAAAACGAAGAAGAGGAGGACGAGGAGGACGAAGATGAGGAGATGGAAGATGCGGAAGATGACGACCCTGACCGATAACTCTGTTGCCAGGGATCGTGATGCCGTACTGTATGTACACTATGGGATATTTTGCAACGGCGTTGACAGGAATGCGATGGGTATGGACTCTGAAATATGAAACGAGCCTCTGGTGGTCAATACTAAACAGCAATTTTAAATTGATTATAACCATAACTCCATACTTTTTTGCAGGCCTCGAACTCGAGGCCATCAACCGGGTATTCCTCATGAATGGTAGTGTTTCCCTTTTTCATCGTTCCGTCGACTGTGCCTTGCTCCGCTGATTACCGCTCTCCTCTGTCCATGTCGTCTCGTCGCCGCTTATTGTCGCGTCCCTTTCTCATCGTTGCGCCCTTGTTGCGCGACTCCATGATGTTATTCATCTCGTTGCGGGCGTGGCGCTGGGCCTCCTGCACGCGGCTCTGGAAGGTCATGACCTCTTCCTCTTTCGTGTCAAACTCGTCGAGCTTCTTGCCGAGGGCGGCTTCGATGCGGGTGAAGAGTTCGATGTCAAACTGGGTGACGATGCTGATGGCGACGCCCGACTTGCCGGCACGTGCGGTGCGGCCGACGCGGTGAATGTACGTCTTGGAGTCGGACGGGATGTCGTAGTTGAGGATGACGTCGACTTTGGGGATATCAAGACCGCGGGCGGCGACGTCGGTGGCGACGAGGATCTCGCGGGTGCCGCCGCGGAACTTGTTGAGGGCGCCGAGGCGCGCCGACTGCGAAAGCTGGCCGTGGAGCGGGATAGCGCCGAAGCCGAGCGTGCGCAGCAGCACGGCGCAGCGCTGCGTCTCGTACACGGTGCGCGTAAAGACGATGCACGACTTGCCGGCGAACTCGTTGATGATGTGGATGAGGTACGTGTCCTTTCGCTTGTGCGGGATGAAGACGTAGTGCTGCTTCAGCGTCGACACGGTCTGGTACTTGCTGGCGCTGACGCTGACGCGGACGGGGTCCCGCAGCGAGGCGCGCTGCAGCGACTCGACGCTGGAGCTCATGGTGGCAGAGAAGAGGTAGGTGCGGCGCTCGCGCGGGATGAACTTGAGCAGCTTCTCGATGCTCTCGCCAAAGTCCATGTCGAGCAGCCGGTCGGCTTCGTCCAGAACGAGGTACTTGAGCGTGCGCAGCGAGAAGCCCTTTGTCTTTTCGAGGTGGTCCACGAGCCGGCCGGGCGTGGCCACGATGACGTGCGGCTTCTTGCCGAGCGCGACGGCCTGCGGCACCATGTCGAGGCCACCGACGATGACGGCGCAGCGCAGCGAGATGAGCGCGCCGAGCGCCTCAAACGTCTGGCCAATCTGCGCGGCCAGCTCGCGGGTCGGCGCCAGCACCAGGCCGAACAGCGGCTGCGGCTTGTCGAGGAGCGCCTGCAGCACGGGCAGCGCAAACGCGGCCGTCTTTCCGGAGCCCGTCTCGGCGAGGCCAATCACATCGCGGCCCTGCAGCGCGACGGGGATCGACTGGGCTTGGATGCCGGTTGGGGTCTTGTAGCCGAGGGTTTCGCAGGCTTCGCAGAGGGCGTCGACGATGCCCTGGTGGTGGGGAGTATTAGCCTATGGGAAAGAGCATGTTGGATGGGTCACAGAGAGGCGTACGAGTTCTTTAAAGGTCTTCGGCGGCTCTGCTTCCTCCTTGTCATCGGCTTGGGCGGCCTCGACAGTCGCGGATTCGTCCTCGGATTCGCTGCTGGGGGCAGATTGTTCAGGTTCGACAGGCTTTGGGGGCTCGTCGCGCGAGGCTTTACGTCTTTTCAAGTCGGACATGATGTATGCACTACGGAAAGACACAGGAAAGAGGTCTATGACAGAGTAAATAGAAAATCGACAGTGACAAGCGGAAATATTGACGATCAGGACCTGGTCTCCAGAAACTTTTTAGCGGGGGGCAGACTTTGTATGGCACAGAGACCTGTTTAGTAAGCAGACATGGTACATGGCATCAACGCAGCTTCAAAGGTAAATGGATTGTGTAGATCATGAATTCTGAGAAAGTATGGGAATATTTATTTCAGGATCTTTTATACAGAATTTCCCTACCGAATTCGACGGTGCTGTAGTAAATAGTTTGCCCTCTCATGTCCAGATGGGTGGCGCTTAGTCAGGCAGGCAGCATTCGATAAGGCTTATCGGCGTCCCGCCAAAACTTTTTTTTGACGTCCATCTTACCAGTTGAAGCTGCCAATTTTTCTATAACTCCAAGTCATTGACATTACTTTCCTCATTCTTTTTCCAAGCAGCACCAAATACCTTCAAAATGGCTCGCCGCAGAGTAAAAAAGAGAACCCACATGGGTGCTAACAACCCCGAGTCCACCGTCCAGGGTCATGCGACGGCCAAGGACCCCAAGAGCATGGTCATTCGCATTGGCGCTGGTGAGGTCGGTTCCAGCGTCAGCCAGCTCGCTACCGACGTCCGCAAAGTCATGGAGCCCGGCACGGCAAGCCGGCTCAAGGAGCGCAGAGCCAACAAGCTCAAGGACTACCTCGCCATGTGCGGTCCGCTGGGCGTCACCCATCTCATGCTCTTTTCTCGGTCCGAGAGCGGCAACACAAACCTGCGCGTCGCCTTGACACCCCGCGGCCCGACAATGAACTTTCGCGTGGACCAATACTCCCTCTGCAGGGATGTGCAGAAGATTCAGAAGCACCCCAAAGGCATGGGCAAGGAGTTTCTAACGGCGCCTCTGGTATGTCCGACCTGATCGCCCTGTGATCCAAAATGCTAACAGACGTAGCTCGTCATGAACAACATGAGTCGTCCCGATTCGGCCAGCAAGTCCAAAGTACCAAAGCATCTCGAGTCCCTGGCTACTACCGTGTTCCGTTCCATGTTTCCGCCAATCAACCCCCAGGCCACACCTCTAAAATCGATTCGCCGAGTTGTTCTCATCAACCGGGAGCAGTCCGAGGAAGACGACGGCACCTTTGTGCTCAGCTTCCGCCATTACGCCATCACCACAAGACACACGGGCGTCTCCAAGCAGCTGCGCCGCATCAATGCCGCGGAGAAGTTGGTGACGACCAAGAACTCGCGCCAAGCGCACATGCCCAACCTCGGCAAGCTGCAGGACATTGCCGACTACATGGTCGGCCAGGACGGCGAGGGCGGGTACATGACGGAGGCGACGAGCGGCAGCGAGGCTGACACCGACGCCGAAGTCGAGGTCCTGGACGCCGCGCCCCGCAAGGTGCTATCGACCAAAGCCCGACTGGCCGCCGAGCACAACGGCGAGGCGGAGCAGACGGAGGAGGGCACCGTGGAGCGCCGTGCGGTCAAGCTTGTCGAGCTGGGTCCGCGCCTGCGCCTGCGACTCACCAAGGTTGAAGACGGGCTGTGCGCCGGCAAGATTATGTGGCATGAGTACATCCACAAGAGCAAGGAGGAGCTCAAGGATATGGAGAAGCGCTGGCAGAAGCGCCGCCAGGAGAAAGAGGCGCGCAAGAGGGAGCAAAAGGATAACGTGGACCGCAAAAAGGCTGAAAAGGAGGCGCGCAAGGGCAACAAGGACGGTAATGCCGATGAGGATGACGACGAGGAGATGGAGGATTATAGCGACTTCGACTCCGACGCTGGTGGTGTGACCGGGGGTGGCGAGGCAGAGTGGGAGGTTGACGAGTAAAAAGGCGATGCAAAAAGAAATGGGTTCTACATTGGTTTGGCGTTTTGGCGTTGGAATCTCGGGACATGTAAATTTGCATAGTAAATATCACTTGTGCCTCATTGGCGCAGTTGAATCTGATGGCTTTGCGCTACCCTGTACTGTGCTTTAATTTGTGCTTCAAGTGTCAGCGACGTTCCTCACGCAGGGTAAAGAGTTGACAAGATGTGAAAAAGAAATGATAATTTCTATATATGCTATATGGAATTGCAAGAATCCGCAGTTATGTTCATTTTCGTGGCTTACTTGGTTTAGTCTATTCAATGTATTTTGCTCTATCTGGGCATATTTAGGCATACATGGCTATAGGGAGTAGGAAGTACATGATCTCAGGAAACCTGCCAGCTCACAGAACCAGTACTAGCACATGGGCTGCTCTAGAGCTCGAACCAGCTGCGTCCAGACAGCAAGAATTACTTGAATTACGCAGTCAAAGTTTGCTATGTAGGGAGATATAGGCTCGAATACATCACAAGATGGGTCACAAGCCACGCTCGAATCTCCAACTGGAGGACGAGGTAACCGCGCTGAATCCAAGCATCGAGAGGATGAGAAGCGCAAAGGCCGCCATTGAAGAGAAAATTGACCTACTCAGAGGCTGGGGCTAGAGCTGGGGCGCAACCTCAACCACACGGCAGCGATTGATATGGAAGCTGCGATAGTGAAGCCGATGCAAGCCGCGGCTGGGATGCCTTGTTGTTGGGACATCCAGCCCATGATTTTTGCCATGCCCGCATGTTCTTCAGTTTGATTTTTAGACTCGTCATTCTCTGAGCTCAAGTTCAAGTTATTCAGTTCGTGCTGATACTTCCGAGCGTCGCGTGCTTTTATGTCTGCCATCAGCCCCCGTAGGGGGTCCTCGTCGGCGAATGCCCTCAAGACTTCGTCGGTAGGCGACACCGCCTTTCCCAGCCAATTATGGGCAAACAATTCCATATCGGTCCAGCTCTCGAGGGCATTCGCAACCAGCGGCTCCGCGTTCTCGGTGCGGCCGCTCCATTCGTCGTAGAGCGTGCTGTTCTGAAACATCTTGTCCTCTTGCACCTTGAGTATCCGTAGAAAGTCGGCAAGCTGCTTCATGTGAAATAGGCACCATGAATTGGGGTGCCCTAGTTGGACAAAATCGGTGCCACTGAGCCAAAGGGGTGGCGTCAGAAACTGTAAGGGAACTATTCGGCTCCATTCCCAGTCGAGCACGCCAATGACGCGCGCATCGTCATCTAACATTAGATTGGACAGCTGTAAGTCACCGTGCACAAGCACAAACGGTCCCTCATCCATCTTTGGATCTAGCCAGCTTTGGACATGCTTGCTGAATCTGTGGTGGTTGTAGATGCGTTCGAGCGCCAGCTCGGGGTCCAGAGCGCTCCGACTCTTGACAAAGGCATTGAATCCAATAGCTAATTGCATCTTTGTGTACTGATTGGCTGATTTTAGGATGCCGGACTCGCCGTGATAGAAATCTTGTATGCTGAGCGGGTTCAAGCCCTCGAGCAGCATCATGTTGATATCAACCGTCGCCGTGTGGGCTGCTACGCCAGTGGCCCCGAGTTTGAGCCGGCCAATGGAGGGGAACTCCTGGCGTCGAAGCTGCACGTACACATCGGCGAGCGATTCGTAGAGCGTCCTCTTGGCATCCGCAGGGAGGCTTCCAAAGGCAGCAGGCGAGAGCACATTGCCGTCAATGTACTCGAGGACGAGAAACGTGGACAAGGGATCGGTGCCGCTCTCCAGCGCGTAAGCCAGAATCCTAGGGATAGGGATGGTAGTCGTTTCAGACACGTGCTGCATGGTAGCGATTTCGCACTGCAGCTTGAGGCGCGGGCAGTAGGCAAGGGTAGGCCGAATCGGGATGCGCACGACAGACCGGCTGCCGTCGGCAAACTCGACAAAGAACAAGGCATTGTAGCTGCCGCGGGCATAGTAGTCGCCCACAGCCCGCGAGGGGAAGAAGCGCGCCGACGCGTGGCCGCAATGTTTCGCCGCGAGCGTGAGAATCTCGTTCTCGCGGCTCCGTAGCTGCTCGACGAATCGGTCGCGCGCGCGGTGCACCGCGTGTCCGACTATTTCGTCGTTGAAACCGCGTGCCCGTTCCATGGCGTGTTGGGCAAGGCCTTATGCAAGCTCGCAAAAAGTCGCATCGATCAATGCAAACAGTGGTAGATTGAAGAAGTGCCATGTCAGGGGAAGCCTTGTCAATTCGTTGTGGCACAGCCGCTCGTGGCTGTAGGTGTGGCTAGTGTCTATTCGCCTCAAGCTGCGGAAAGGTAAGGAGTGAATGGAACAATTGATGCATGTAACGAGCATTTAGAAAAAAAAACCATGGAAATAATGATGCGAGTTTACTAAGAGAAGCAAACATGTACGGATATAGGCCTTCATCCTGCTTATATATAAACAACCGTTGAGGATGCCCAAGATCTCTAGCCGACTCCGCATCATACAGCCACGTCCAGCGGCCCATCCACGCACCAATAAAATTATACACAAATCCCGAAATCAAACGGCGGCATTTAAACTTTGTCCCAGCTTAGCGCAGTCATCAATTCGGCTGTGCGAACTATTTCCTAGTGTGAATGCGGAAGGCGAGACGGCGGCCGGGCCTGCAGCTGTGGGGAAGTTGTCGCGTGCCAGACACACACAGCATGGCGAGTCACAAGCTCACCTCTGGATTGCATCTCTGGCCTTCTACTGTGCCCCCCACTCTCCGCGCATCATCGACACTCCCATTGTCATGCTTCGATGCAGTCCCGCCAGCCGGCGGCTCCTCGCGGCTGCCCGCCCGCACGTCACCGCCCCCAAGCTCAGCCTAGGCCGCGACCAGCTGTACTCAACCAGCTCCAGTCGCCGTGATGACGGGCCCGGCTTTACGCGGCGCACGCGCTTTCTGGCCCTCGGTGCGGCCGGCGGCGCCCTCATCTGGTACGCTTCGCGAAGACGACGGGTCACGGTCGCCGAGCGCCACCACGACCGCAGCCGCCGCGACCACTCGCTGCCCGCCGTCCCCCCCGCTGTCGACGTGGACGGCCCGGTGGGCTCCCCCGTCAAGCCCGTGGCCTGGGCCGACATCGCGGGCATGATTCGTGAGCAGGCGACGTCGTTTGTGTTTACGGGCCATCAGGGCGCCGCCGGACGCATCGACGCGGTGCGGTTTGAGAGCAACTGCCCGACAGAGGACTACTGGACCGTCGCCGTGGGAGAGGGCGTGGGCGGGGCAAAGACCATCTATGCCGGTGTCTACGACGGCCATGCGTATGCACACACCCAAACCATCCTTGAAAACACGCCGCTGACAATAGCAGCGGCTGGGCATGCTCTGCTGTGCTCCGTGAGAAGCTCATCCCCTACGTGTCTGCCATGCTGAGCCCCCTCGCGCCGTCCGCCGCTGGAGACGCCGTGGACGCGGCTATCCAAAAGGCCTTTTGCCGCCTCGACGACCAAATCATGGCGGCCGGCCGGGATGCCGTCGCCGACAGCAGCGAGCCTCTGACTGCCGCGGCCCTGTCCGCCCTCGCCCCCGCCATTGCCGGCTCCTGCGCGCTGCTGACCCTGTACGACACGCAGACGTCGACGCTGCGCACCGCCGTCACCGGCGACTCGCGTGCCGTGCTGGGATCCTGGTCCGCGGCGGCGCGCGCCTACGCCGCCACACCCCTCAGCGCCGACCAGACGGGCTTCAACGAGGACGAGGTGGCGCGCCTGGACCGGGCACACCCGGGCGAAAAGGACGCCATCTTGGACCCGAATTCGGGCCGCCTCATGGGGCTCGCAGTGACGCGCGCGTTTGGCGACCACCGCTGGAAGTACCCGCAGGAACTCGTCACCCGCATCGAGAAGCGCTTTGCGGGACACGCCCCGCGCAAGCAAAACGCCACGCCGCCGTACTTGACGGCCCGCCCCGAGGTGACGACTCGCAAAGTGAGCGGGGAAGACTTTGTCATCCTGGCCTCGGACGGCCTGTGGGACGTCATCTCCAACGACGACGCCGTCGCCTGCGTGTCGCAGTGGCTCACGAAGAAGAAGAAGGGGGCGGGCGGACGGCCCAGCGGAGAGGCCAAGGCGAATTGGAGCTTCAAGGACGGCTGGCCGAGCTACAAGGCGACGCCAGAGTACTTTGCGATGGACGACATGGATAATGCGGCCGTCTGCCTGCTCAAGAATGCGCTGGGCGGCACGCGTCGGAGCATCGTGCTGGGGCTGGTGACGGCGCCGACGCCGACGAGCCGCAACGTGCGTGATGATATTACCATTCAGGTAATTTTCTTCAAGGATCCCTATCGAAAGTAGGGGACTGGATGACTGGACGTTGCTTTCTACCATGGCTGGCTACGTGCTGCCATTTACACCTGCCCGGGAGTGGCCTTGTTACGTCCTGTCGGAACGTGTCATTTGTTGCTTACCATGAACTTGCGTGTTGCTGGTCGAGTATTCAGCTCGAGAGTATATATGTATATGCTTATGCAAACTAGGAAACTTCCACAAAAAAATCGAAAATATTTCTCTTGACCGTCCCAGCTTGTAGTCGAACTGGCAGCCTGCGCAGCCCTGGTCGCTGCCTCGGTGCAGGGACGGGGCCGTCTCGACCGGCACGGATGACTGCGGCGCCCTCACGTGGACCTTTCCCGAGTCGGAACATCATGCACAAGACAAGCGGCAAGTGCGTCAACCAGAATGAGGACGCCTCGATCTCGGCTGTGGACTGCGGACAGGTAGAGAACCGGCAGGTGATTTGCATGCCCGTGGGCGTGGACATTGACTACTCCAAGAGAGGAGTAGTAGACAACGGCGATTGCGTACTATAATACAAATTTGTCACCATCAGCTCCTTTCCGCCAAGTTTCCGACTTGGGCATGTGTGGCGGTTTGCTTTTCGCATTGAATCCAATCTGTGATAAACATGACAAAGCTGAAGCTTGATATCAGAGCTTATACGATATCGACCGGCGGAGGGTTTGTCAGAGGGCGCCAACGATAAGACGACACAGGAGGCGTTTTTCAAGGGGTGTTTGCAGATGTGTATCGCCGATCCTGGACTAAAGATATTCCCTTCTATCACGTCAGCGGTGTTTACTCCATCGGAAGCTGATTCCGAGCGGCAGCTAGAATATTTGGGTGAAGGGACGAAGGTGTCTCTAAAGGGGTTCGGACGAAAGGAACTCACTATCGTTAATTAACAGAATTGGGCTTACCAGGGGATCATATATTGATCGGAAATGAATTCTACGATACACCTCACGGGTACCCCGCAAAACGCGGGCAACTACCCGGCTCCGGCTCCGATGGGGCTGCACTGGAACCCGTCTTACGAAATCCTGGGGCTACTGGAGGCCTTGTACTCCGTGAATAGCCAGCATAACACAATGCGAGCGCGCGGGGGCGGCGGACATGGTCCGTTTTATTGCGTCGCATAATCTGTCCTTTAACAAGCCGGTGCAAGCACTTCCAAACCAACTCTCATCACCTTCACAAACCACCGAAAAACCCCCCTCTCCCCATCTCGTTTTGCACCCGCACAACATCTCCAGACAAGCCCAGCCATGACCACGCCCGCGCTCCCCATGGTGGCGGTCCCCCCCGCGATGCCGCGCGGCTCCGACGCCTACGAGCAGAAGCGGGCAGCCTGTCTGCAGCAGCTCGCCGACCGCATCCCCGTCGCGCTGCGGCTGCCGCAGGCCGTTGTGTCCGCCGCGCCGCGGAACGTGACGGATATCCCGCGCACCTGCGGGCTGCTCACGCCCCGGGAACTCGCCATCACCGAGGACCACGACGCGGTGGCGCTCGCGGCCGCGCTCGCGGCGCGCACGTACACGG
>NW_006271975.1:388775-440326 GCF_000225605.1 Cordyceps militaris CM01 | reverse complement strand
GCCCCGTCGGCCCGCTGCACGGCGTGCCGACGAGCCTCAAGGCGCACATGCCGCTGGCGCAGCACGCCGTCGACGTCGGCACGCTCGACTCGCAGCGCGTCGTGCAAGGCGACTGCCCGGCCGTCGCCGTGCTGCGCGCCGCCGGCGCCGTCTTCTACTGCAAGACGAACCAGCCGCAGTTTGTCATGCACCTCGAGTCGGCCTCGTTCCACGGCCGCACGCTCAACCCGCACAACACGGCGCTGACCGCCGGCGGGTCCAGCGGCGGCGAGGCCGCGCTGCTCGCCATGCGCGGCTCCGTGTTTGGCGTCGGCAGCGATATTGGCGGCAGCATCCGCGCGCCGGCCGCGTTTTGCGGCGTGTATGGCTTCAAGCCCACCAGCAATGTGCTGCCCCGCCGCGACGGCCTGCCCGGCGCCGGCTCGCCCGCGGAGATGACGGTGCCGGCCACGTGGGGCCCCATGTCGCGGTCGCTGCGCGACATGGATCTGTTTATGGGCGTGTTTGCGGCGGCGCGGCCGTGGCGCGAGGATCCGCGGCTGAGCATTGCGCCGTGGACGGGCCTCACGACGGCGGCCGGCGGCGGTCCGCTCAAGGTCGGCTTCATGATGACGGACGGCGCCATCCAGCCGCAGCCGCCCGTGGCCAGGGCCATGGAATGGGCCAGGACGCAGCTGCAGGGCGCCGCGGGGGGGGTCGAGGTGAAGGCGTTTGCGCCGCTGCGCACGCAAGAGGCGACGAGGAACGCGCGCATCGCGTACTTCCCGTACGGCGTGGACGAGATGCGCGCGAGCCTGGCGGCGTCGGGGGAGCCGTTCCAAGCCCTGTCCGACTACAGCGTGCAGGACGCCGAGGCGTCGCCGACGCCGACGGCGCAGGGCCTGTTTGCGCTGAGCCGGACAAAGGAGCAGTTTTGGTACGACTGGGCGGCGCACTGGGCGGCGCAGGACGTGGACGTGCTCGTGTGCCCGGCGTTTTACGGCGCCGCGCCGCGGCACGAGACGGCGTTTTACTGGAACTACACGGCGCTGTTCAACTACCTGGACATGCCGGCGGCGGTGCTCCCGACGCCCGTGGTGGCGGGACCAAAGGGCACGGAGCGGTATGCGGAGGGGGAGCCGCTGAGTGACGAGTGTGAGCACGCGCGCCGGCTCTGGGACGAGGGAGACTTTGAGGGTGCGCCGATTTGCATACAGGTGGTGGCGCCGAGACAGCGCGATAATGAATTGTTTGGGGCGTTAGAGCGGCTTAGCAACTATTTAAACGTAGAGTAGTCAAGAAACCATGTTAGATAGGGAGAAGTATTTAAACGTACGTACAGCAGTCAATACATCATGTTACATAGTGGGAAGATATACTTGTACATATATATTAGGACTAGTCCATCTTATTATGTTTCAAGCCGTCAAGAAGCAACATGGCCACTATATTAGTATTTTAGTAGTGGGAGAACATCCGCAGAGTTATACGCCAACAATGTCAAAAACCGCACATCTATCGAGCCATCTGCGCCTCGAAAGCCCGTATGGAAGCGCTGCACTTTTGTGAGGCGGACATCGACGTCCCAAGTTCTAAAGTTGACAAGTCCTTGTACAATGCGGACATCTCGGTCCCAGAAGGAGATGGCAGTAACCTATCATAGATTAGCCGCTGCTAGGTTATATCAGTGGGTTTATATAGAACTTACACCAAAGCTATCTAGATGGTTATACTCGGGTTTTACGTGGTTATAGACGGCAATGAGTATAATCGTCTTAAGCTCGCTTGTTCGGAGAGAGCCGTCTTCTAGAAAAGGCGTGGAATCGACGACGTAGCACATTGCATGTGGCTTCTCTGGATCAGCGGCTCGCGGCTCGCAATCGCTGCTTTTCATTTTGAAGTTGTGATAGACAAAGTTCGGACGCCATATATAATCATCGGTCGCCGGTACTCCGAGCCATCGTGCCGCGGGCGCATCGCTGGCCGAAGGAATGAATTAGCATGGATTTGATAGTAAAGCGTCATTTGGTTTCATCGAACCTGTGCTCATTCCAAGAGGTCTGCCCAAGTAAAGACGCCTTGAATGTTTGGTACATGCTGTTTGTTGCCCAGACATTCAGAATAGTGGCGAATTCTTGAGCGGTACGATGGTAGTTGCGGGGGTGCGGATTATCGGTGATGTAGCGCTCCGGTAGAAAGTTGTCAAAGCACGTGAGGCCATCGTATCCAATCCAGGGTTGTACTTTGCGAGTAAAGGTCTCTATCTCACGCGTACACGAGAGGTTCAACAGCTTACGGCAACGGGAATCGACCTTGCCGGTCTCAAAGTCCATAGGGGTGAGGGTTACCCTAAACTTGGTGAGCCCGTCGGCGGTGATACGAGCTTCCTTGAACTTATTGAGCGGCCCGACCACGTTTTGTATAAAGTTAGTAGGTATGGTGGGTGGGCGCGGCCGTGGTTTGGGACATTGGAATTGATGCAGGACTGATGAGCTTGAGAAGTCTGGCCGGGGCGGCTTTTGAGAGCGTTGTTCCCGGAGTTGTATCATCGGACAGAACGGGGCCATGGTTGGGTTCGTAGCCGGATCGAATCTGGCCGATAATAGTTTGAACTTCTGGTTGGGACCGCCAAAGGGAAGCGAGGCGGAGAGTTATGTCCTGATGGGCTGTTGTTTGCTGGATGCTGAGATACGAGAGCGTGTGTGTTTGTTTGTTGATTGGCGATGCTGGTGGAGTGACCGCTGACCGCTGACAGTCCGCTGTAAGCACCTGGCTGCATTTTGCAATGGCTCTGGGAGAGACATGGCCCGACTAGTTGGATGTACCTTTGCAGAAATAATATATACGTAAAATCAGGAAATCAATGAATTTTCTTTGGATTTTTTTTGGAAAGTAAGACCTTTTGCTGGTATCAAGTAAGGGCCACAGGAAGACCCCTTGAGTGCACCAGTCAACGGAGTACTAGAGTGACAAGTAACTAGGTCACGATAGAGTTGCTCAATGGCGTGGCGCAACATTGACTTGGTGATTTTTGTAAAAAAAATTTACTATCTAAGACGGAGCATTGTGGCACGATGTGACGATTCGTATACCGTTATAGGCGGATTCAAGACGCGCTGGCCTAACATGTTGCCCTTAGTAAGGAGGAATTAGGTCTGCTCTTTTTTGCTAAAGACTCAGCAGTCACCCCCGAAATTCCCCACGACGGGCAGTCTTTTCATTCGCTCCGAAATCCTTGTCGTTATCATCCGACTCCTATCATCCTGTGGAGCAGCCATCTCCAATTCTAGCCCCCGACAAGGACCAGCCAGCCATTCCTCTGTCGCAAGCAGCCCCTCAGCCCTTTTCAGGCACTGGAGAACGTGCTTGTCTGAAGAGATAACACATATCCAAGCTAGCGACGCCATTTGACCTACCGTACGCCCGGCGCACAGAAGGATCTCTTGATTGCCCTTGATAGTCCAACGGAAACCTCGGTAGGCTTTCCGAGCCCGCCTACAGCTACTCCGTACAAGATGAGATGCCGAAAACGTGGCGCTGTGTGGCGCTTCCACTATTGCCCAAATCAAATCAAATCGTCCATCGACAAGCCTCTCCACCCCCACGAAATCACATCTCAGCAAAAGAGGGGAACGGGAGCCGCGCCCCTCTCCTGCGGTTACAGCGCCCCGGCCACGGAGCCACGAGGAGCGGAATATCGGCGGATTTGACTGGCTAGTTGGTGGTCAATAAGCTTATTACAACTCTCTCCTCTATTAAATTCCTTATTAGTGGGGCTGTTAGTGCCCCACGCAAGACATCACCTTACAACTAATAAACGCTAAAACCCCCCTTTTTTCACACACCTATATAGCCGATTAGCTATATAGGCCAACGCCATAGGCACGCCGCCAGTCCTAAGACCAATAGAGCCTATACCCTCTTAGACAACCGAACATTCAACCCTCTAGCTAAGCTAAAAAGACCTTAATTCCCTATAAAAAGATTAAGGCTTAACCTCTAATAAGAGGGTATAATCTAAAGATAACCCTAAAGGAAGTAAAGCTTAAAATAATAAAAATAATAGCTAACCTATAGTAGACCTTATCTCTATTAACCCTACTACCTACTTTACTATACTAATTAAAGCTACCTTTAACTAGGCCTTCTATATATAATAGTCCCTCTTTAAAGTAAGTAAAATTCTTATAGCTACCCTAGATACTACTCTAGGCTAGTTTAATAAGCTAAAAGATATTAAAGTAGTATAATAATACTAGGATATTATTAGAACCACTATTAAGAAAGCTATTAACCTAAAGAATAATAAACCTATACCTTCTATAGGTTAGGTCTAAGCCTAGAATCCCCTAGTATCTTATAGAGATACTACTACTAGAGGAGCCTTAGAATTACCTAGAAATAGCTAAGGCTATAGCTATAAATAATAGTAGTAATAATACTAATACTAACCTTAATAGTAACCTAGAGGCCTAGTAGATAATATTCTATAAGCTAGAAAGGGATAGACTAATATATAAAGTAGACTTCTAGGACCTTATTAGCTAGATAAGTAAATCCTTATCTAAATCCCTAATAATACTAAATTAAGAAGTATTAACCTTTATTATATCTATTAGAAGATTATAGAAGTATATTAAATTAAGATTAAAAGTATTAGCTAAATATCTTAAATTCCTTCTAAAATCACTATTACCCCTAAAGACTAATAAGTTAATATAGCTATATTTAATTATAATACTTAGCTATCTTAACTACTTAATATAATATATATTAAGAAATCTAAATTTTAGACTATATATATACTCTATAATATCCTAAGCTTAGTTATAGACTAAACTAGCGCCCTTATTAACACCTCCCTCCTTATTAAGGATACGATTAAGACTACTATAGGAATCACCCTAAAGCTCTAGTGTACTACCTAGGCATTAGAGGGGTAGGATTACTAGATAATTATTATTAAATTCGCCTTAAAGGTATTACCCTTCTAAATCTTTAATAGTAAACTAGTAAGGCTATTAAAGCCCCTTATCTAACCTAACCTCTATAAAATATACTAGTAATAATATAGCCTTAAAGTATATTATATATATAAAATCTACTTAAACTATAATAAAGCTAGTTATAAAAGCCCCTAGTATAATATAAGCCTATAATATATAAACTACTATAGCCCTTACTTAGTAAATAATAACTCCTACCTAGCTAGACTTAAAATTAATAAAGGTAGGAAACTTAAAAAACTAATAAAAAATTAGCTTAAGAACCTTAGATAATAGGGCACTATAATATATAAGGTAGTACTCTTTTATAACTTAATCTAATCCTAGCTAGCCCTATAAGCCTAAATATAAACTTAAATAATATAACCCTTAAAAGTAATAAACTTAGATAATACTATACCTATTAATAAGGTAGACTATAACGTAGGTAATAACCCTATAGAATAAGCTATAAAGACTACTACCCCTAGGGAGCTAGTATAGTATATAGGAAATAGAGAAGGAGATAGTATAGGTTACCTAGCTAATAAGACCTTAATAAGTAAGGAAGGCCTTTTAACTAACTAGGATATTAAGATATTAATAGAATTAGAAAAACCCTCTCTACCCCCTATAGCTACCTAAAAGAGTAAGTATAGCTAATTAGCTATAATAAAAGTATTAAAATCTTTAATATAATAGGATAACACTTAACTATATTCTAAGTTAATATTATAAAAGCTACTAGTATATATAACTATATATTAGCCTTAGCTAAGGAAGTTAGTACTAATATAATCCTCTTATAAGAACCTTAGTTCTCTATAAGGTATAAGACTATAATATACTAAGATTATATCTATATTACCCCTATTTAATAATAATTATATAAAGATAGTATTAACTACTAGCTAAGAGTCCTAATATATATCTTATAACTACTATACTAACTAAAGGTATAGTAAATAATAAATACTCTATACTAAGATATAGTAAGTATAATTACTATAAGATACTATTTCCTAAATATATACTAAGATAATAATAAGCTATATATAATAAAGGCTTTATAAAGGTAGAAGCCCTTAGAGAAGTTACTAATAGCTAAGGACTTTAATACTTATTATTATAAATAGTAACTAGGTATTATAATAAGCTAAGGTATAGTAAATCTAATAAACTAGTTCTTTAATAATAGCCTATAAGTACTAAACTTAAATAGTATCTTAATATATAAGGTAAGGAATATCTTAAACCTTATAGTATTAAATATTACCCTTATAAGTATAAATATAATACTATAGCTATATACTTTATTAGATTATAAAACTTTAATAATAATAATACTAGGTATAAGCTTCCTAAAAAAGCTAGTTAGATAACTATAGCTAGAAAAAGAATAGGTATTAAAGTTTATTAAATATATAAAAGAATATAGGTAGCTAATCTATAAGGATAACTATAATATAATAAAGGGGCTAGAAGAGCTAGCCTTAGATCTAGTAATAGTACTAGATATAGTGCTTTAGTTATATAGAAAGATACTATTACTAGTAAGGAAAGGAGTATTATAGTAGAATAAAGAATATAGGTAATCCTAGTAGAGGATGGTAAGAGAGGTAAAAAGGGCGACTATAGATATTAAGGGGTTAATTAAGGAGTTTTAAAAAATAATAAGAAGGGTAAAGGTAACCTTTAATAGGAAGCTAGTAGATAATATTAACTTAGATAAGGCGCTATATAGGGTAATAAACTAGTACTAGATAACGCTATAGTACTAGGCACTACTAATTAAATATAAAGGAAGAATATACTCTAAGCTAGATAAAAAGGTAGAGTATTTAAAGAAGGCACTATTAAAAAGATAAATATAGGATAATAATATCCTAATAGATATACTAATAGTCCTAAACAAGCTAATACTATAGATAATAGAAGTAATAGTAAATAAGATATATAACGCTTTTATCTTAATAAAGAATATATCCCTAGGGATAGATAGGATTATAGTAAAGTTACTCTAGGTAGTATGGTTAGTCTTTTAAGAGCTAATAGTAAAACTCTTCTAAGGATACCTAATAGTAGGATATTACCTAAGGATCTTCTAATAAGCTAATATAGTTATAATACTAAAACTAGATAGAGATAATAAGGTAGTAAAAAGATAATAACTAATCTCTTTACTTTTATACCTTAAAAAAGGCATTAAATGCCTCCTAGTAAGATAAATAGCCTAGACTTACCTTTAATATAATATTCTACCTCCTAATATAATAAGCACTCTCCTAAAATAGTCTTCTATAGATATAGTAAAAGTACTAATTTATAATATTAAACTTACTTTAATAGCTTATAAAGATATAATCTTTATAATATATAATATATAAAGGGCTTTTAATATAATATAAATTATATACTTACTACTTATTATAACCTAATAAGGATAGTACTAGAGTATTATTAACTAGATAAGGTCTTTCCTCTTAGAAAGATAAGTTAGAATATAGATTAGTAACTATTAAAGCGACTTCTCTAGACTAACCTATAGGCTACCCTAGGGCTCCCCTATCTTACTAATTCTATTCCTCCTTAGTATAAGACACCTCTATAAAGGGGCTTAGTAATATAGCTATATAGATAATAGTAGGTTATTTATTATAAGGTATAACTAGGTGGACCTTATTAGAAGGGCCTAGCTTCTACTTAACTAGATAATAATAATAGTAAGGAATAATAGGATAACCCTTAACCTAATAAAAATAGAAGTAATCTTCTTTACCTATAAAAGAGAATAATAGATAAATACCCTATACTATAAGGACTATAAGATAAAGGTTAAAATAGAAATAAAGTAGCTAGGTATCTACCTTAACTCTTTACTTAGTTTTAAGACTTATATTAAAGACTAGACTACTAAGGCTAGAACCCTTATATAGTATATTAAAGGACTTAGTTAAGTACTAAGGGGTATTATACCTATTTTTATTAGATAAGCTATCTACTTAATAGTAATCTTAAAACTCTTATTTAGATTAGAGTTATAGTATATAGGTAACTTAAAGCCCTTATATAAGAAGAATTAGGATAGGACCTTTAACCCTATTTAAACTAGGCTACTAGAGTAACTTAATAAGATATAAAAGTGCTTAACTATAGTACTAAGAGGATATATACTAGTATAGTAGACTATACTAGTAGCTACTATTTAGTAAAAAGCTAGTATTCCCCTAATTTATCTACTTCTTAATAGGTTAAGAGATAGATATATACTATAGCTTAGAACGCTTAATAAGAAATACCCTATAGTCTATAAGATTAAGGGCTTTAAAAAGAGAAACTAGGTATTAGGCCTATATAAGTAATAAAGACTAATAGTAGTAGTAATAGCTTATAAAAGCATTCTAGCCTTTAAGAGACTACCCCTCTAGCCTTTAGTCTACCTACCTAGGGAGATCCGCCTAGATAAAGCTAAAAAGACTAAAGTTTTCTAATAATAGCTTAAGACTAGAATAAACCACTATCTTATAGTCTTTTTAGATAGATTAATAGATAAGAATAGTAAAGTAAGGATAGGCTATACCCTCTTTTAAGAAGAAACCTATATATACTAAGGTAAGAGACTAATACCCCTTAGTAAGGTCTTTAATATAGAAGTAAAAGGAGTATAGTATAGACTCTACGCCGCTATATAATATCTTATATTATAGATTAAAGAAATAATAATCTACCTTAATAATATAGTAGTAATAATAGGCCTATAAGGTAGTGTTTTAGTATCTTTATATAGCTTAATAGCGGAATTCTAAAGGCTTACCTAGTCCTCTAATACCTATATTAATATCTACTAGGTATTAAGATACTAAAGAATATTAAGTAATAAGCTTATTAACTAACTTATAAAAGAAGGCTTAGCTATAAGGCCTTTAACTAATAAATAAATCCTAATATAAAGCTATATAAAGAAGACCCTTACCTATAAAGCTACTAAGTAACTTAATAAGTAATAACACCTTAACTAGCCTAATAGATATTACCCTCTTAAGCTCTTAATAAGAGACTATCTAAACCTAGAGCTTAAAATACTAATATGCCTAGAGCTCTACTACCTCTTTATAGCCTAGACTAGCTATAAAGACTTTATATTATATTATAAATAATTCTATTATACTAATACTATACTTATATATAGCTATAGTAGATAAAAAACCCTAAGATATATTTTCTTTTATAAGAAGATATAGGGGAAGAGGGTAGTACCTCCCTAGTTTAGCTAATATTAGTATATTAATAATACTATAAGTACTAGATAGCTTAAGTATATAAGACTAGCCTAGGAGAGCTTGTTTTTTAGCAAGATCTACCTAAGGATAGACCTAGTGTATAGGCCCTAACCTCTATCCCCTATGTCTATGTTTTTTAGAGGCCCCTAAGTGGCCTCCTTATCTTTAAAAAACCCTATAATAAACTAGTGAAAGCCACATAAGACCTATTAGAAGGGCTGATATTTAGAGATTTATAAAATACAGTTTATTTAGTTTAGGGTCCCCGTAGGCGTTATTTGCCCTTTTTAGGGATGTCACGACGATAAATAGTAATACCAATACTAATACCAATCAATAAGCTTATTAGTGCTTGCGGTCAGAAGCAATGTAGGCCCCTTGGCGGGATGGACGTGGGAATCTTAATCAACAACGAGCATGAAACGAGGGGTAAACCAAGGGCTAGCGCTGGATTGAAGACGACACATTGTCTAGCTTGAACTGCATTGCTGCACTATTTAATGCCCCTCGAGGGCCTCGTCGCCCTTTTCGGTCCCGTCTCATCTATCGCAGTTGGACCGTCCTTCACGTCCCTCATCTCCAACTTGTCTCATAAACCCAAGCCCAAGGCCCTTGCCTAGGTAGCATCGGGGACTTTTTTTTTTCCGCGACCAGTGCACTTTTGCCCGCCATTCACCGCTAATAACCGGAGGATAAGAAGCCCCATTACGAAAACACAAGCAGTTCATTGCGCCGTTCAGCCTGGTGTTCCCAATCTCAACCCTCAATCTCCTCCTCCTCCGCAAAATGGGCCATCACTCAGGTACCGCGGAAGCCACCGCCGACATGGACGTGTCCCAGGTCCCCGGCACCGTGCACCTGGTCGATCTGGAGCAGACGGCGGCCACGCGGCACGCGAGCGGCGGCGGCAGCAGCCGCGACATCATCCTGGTGCCGACGCCGTCGGCGGATCCCAACGACCCCCTCAACTGGTCGCCCGGCCGGAAGCGGCTCCATCTCGTGTGTCTCATGATGTAAGTTTGCCACCAGAGAAAAACAAAATCTGGACGGCCGGGGGTGCTCATCTCGTCGGTAGCTTCGTCCTGTTCAGTGGCATGTCCCTCTCCGCCGTGTACTCGGTCTTGGTGCCTCTGTCGGGCGCTCTCGGCGTCACTGGTATGTTGCACACTGGCACGTTTCGCTTCAAAAAGTCCATCTTTACCGACAACACCGCAATAGTCGCCGATCTCAACGCCGGCACCGGCTACATGTTTCTGCTGCTGGGGTGGTCGCTGCTGTTCTGGCAGCCCTTTGCGCTGCAATACGGCAAGCGCTTCGTCTACATCATCTCCATGCTCGGCATGGTGGTACGTTGTTGCCTGCCTGCCATCCCATCTTGCCCCCCCCCTCAGAAAGAAAAAAAACACCATCCCGACTAACCCGAACCCCCAGGCCGTCTCGTTCTGGAGCCCGCACGCGCGCGGCGGCGGCCAGTGGATCGCGCGCAACATCGTCATGGGCTTCCTCGCGTCCCCCATCGAGTCGCTGCCCGAGACGTCCATCACCGACATCTACTTTGCGCACGAGCGCGGCACGTACATGGGCTGGTACGCGCTCATGCTCGCCGGCTCCAACTACCTCGCGCCCGTGCTGTGCGGCTTCATCAGCGACGGCCTCGGCTTCCGCTGGCCGTTTTACGTCATGGGCGTCCTGTGCGCCGCCAGCGCCGTCTTCCTGCTGCTCTTCCTCGAGGAGACCAACTACGCCCGCGCCAGCGTCGGCGTCGTCTACGCCGCGCCCGCCAAGGACGACGACGGCGGCGGCGGCGGCGTGGCCCCGTACGCGGATACTGTGAGCGCCGCCGAGACAGACGCCGCTTCCTCCGCCCAGTACCCCCCCGTCAAGACCTGGGCGCAGAAGCTGCCGCTCTTTCGCACCGGCGAGCCGCAGCCGTTCATCATGCACTGGCGCGCGTGGCAGAGCCTGCGGTACCTCTCGTGGCCGACCGTCTTCTACGCCGGCTTCGCGTACGGCACCTACCTCATCTGGTTCAACATCTTCAACGCCACCGCGTCCATCATCCTCGGCGGCGCGCCGTACCATTTCCGCCCCAGCATCGTCGGCCTCTCGTACCTCTCGTGCCTCGTCGGCGTCGTGCTCGGCGCCACCTACACCGGCCTCTTCTCCGACTGGTTCGTCATCCGCATGGCCCGCCGCAACCGCGGCGTCTACGAGCCCGAGCAGCGCCTGTGGCTGTTTACCGCCTCCGCCATTCTCACCCCCGTTGGTCTAATCCTCTGGGGTGTCGGGGTATGCTATCCTTTCCCCAGCCCGCTACATCTGCCTTGCCACTAACACAATCTCCTCCTCCCAAGGCCGCGCACGGTATTCACTGGTTCGGGCTCATCGTCGCCATGGCCATTCTCTCCTTTTGCAGCTGCGTCGGCATCACCCTCTCCATTGCGTACCTCGTCGACTCGTTTCGCGAAATCTCGGGCGACGCCCTCGTCACCATGATCCTCGTCCGCAACACCATGAGCTTTGCCATTTCCTACGCCATCACGCCCTGGCTCGACGGCCTCGGCCTGCAAAACTGCTTCATCAGTGTCGCTTTTGTCGCCCTTGCCATCTGTAGCATATATCTGCCCGTCATCAAGTACGGCAAACCGCTGCGGGCGGCCAAGCGGGAGCTGTACTGGGAAGAGGTCAAGATGCGCATCGCCTCCAATGCGTATTAGTGCAGCAAGCGTGAGAAATGCGTGTGTATTAAACTGTGTATTGGTGGGAAATATGCGTCTTATAGTCGATATCAAATAATGACTCCTCTGACCATATCTATATCCCAAAGTATTTCTCCCGTCCAGACAAACGCCAAATCCGGCCGTATCCCAAAGCAGAATGAGTAAAACAGGGAGCTCTTCATCAGAGACTGCAAATGCCCCAAAAATCAGTCGTCATGTAAGCCGTACTCTTCGTCCAAGTCGGGGTTGTCGTCATCTTCAGCAAAGCCCTCATAGCCGCCTTGGTGGCCAGCAGCATCCTCGTCCTGCGCGTCATCCTCGCCCGCGTCGCTCTCGTCGGGTGCCTCGTCATCGTCGCCGCCGAGGGTGCTACCCGCCAGGCTCGTCTTACGACTCGTAGCCGCCGATCCAAGACCACCGACATCGGGCACGTCAAAGATGTTGCGGATGGCATCGTAGTTGATGCGCTTCGACCAGGCGCGATCCTTGGCCACGCTCACGGCTGCTTCTGCCGCTGAGCTGGCCGGGCTCGTCTGGCCCTCGCCGATGCGTGCACGCTTTCTGCGACGACGCGTTTGCTTGGGCCGCTCGGCTTCCACTTTGCGGCGGAATAGTTTTTCTTGGTGCTGGCGCAGCCACTCCTTGTTCTGATTGACCCAAATCATTTCTTTGATCTGAGCTTCTTCGGCGGAGAGCAGGCAGTTGCGTACCTCGGGATCGTTGGCAAACTCGTCTTCGTCAATATCCACAGACATGGAGACCTCTTTCAGCGGCCGTTGTTGCAGAGCCCATGACGAGTGAATTCGTGCGCGTTGCTCGGCGTTGGAGTAGGCAAGTGCGTGTTCGTATGTGAGTGGATCGTTGAAGATTTCCTCAATCTGACCCTCGAGATCTTGCTCGTCTTGTTCCCATTCATCGTTGATGGGCAATTGTCCTTTTTTCTTCTTTCCCTTGCCGGACGCACCAGTTTCGTCTTGCTCCATTTCTTCGTCGAGAGCATCGCCAAATTCGCTAGCTAGTTTTTGCAAGTCTTCGTCACCCTCAGCCGGCTCTTCTCGGACTGGAATAGCAGGCATGTCTTTGGGGATCTGGGAAGGATGGGGAGGGATAATAAATCCGTCAGCATCGCGACGAAACGTGAGCTGAGGAGCGCCGGAAAGATCGGCGCCAGCATCTGTGCCTCGTCGTGTCCTAACAACGGGTCCAGGCGGTGCCGGAGCCGACTCTTCTTCATCTTCGTTTGACGGGTCGTTTCGCTTGCGCTTTCTGGCTTTATCTTCTTGCTGCGCCCTGTATTCGTCGGATTTCCGGTAAAATGAGGGTGGATCGTGAGAGCTCTCAAGGAAATCTTGTTTCAAAAAGTCCTCCACCGACATTTGGCTAGACTCTGTAGAGTTGAATTCTGATAAGCGGTTCTGGATGGTGTGATTTGTGACTTTGACGATATATACGACTTCACGGACAGTGCGGCGAAAATTGTGCATACGCGCGGCCATGAGCAGGCAGGCACCGCAGATGCCTGAAGGGCGTCGTCCCATGACCATCCAGTCTCGACTCATGCGCTTGACCAGGCGGACTGCGTCTTCGGCCACTTTGGCTGTCTCCTGTCGGAATTCCATCTTGGTCGCAAATCTCCAGATCAGATCCTCGGGATATACGGGAATTAGGCCATCGTTGCCGATTGGCACGACTTCGTTGAGCTTTTTGAAGATTCTCCCGAGCTTGAAGACATTGAGCTGTACCAAGTCGGCCAAATCAATGAGCATAACTTTGCACGGAGGCTCGGCGCGGCAGGCAGCGTAGAGACAAACAGCGGCCACACTCGCAAGCGTACGACCTTGGATAAAGTTGGCGCCGGATGCAAGCTTGAAAACCTGCGTACCAGCAGTCACCAGACTATCGGAGACGTTGAGCTGCTGGGCGTACCCCTGCATCAAGCCACGCGCTTCTCTGATGCTCTTTTCTCTGTCCTCGGAGCCTCCCACTCGGCGAAAGGCAGGGCCCATGCTACGGACACCAGCCTGGTCGGCACCGATGTAAGATCCTTGGACCATGGCAGCACCCGAAGACGTCTCGCCAAACTGGACCTCGGCGACAATGTTGCTGTCATCAGCGACACGACCGCAGGTCTGGCAAGTGCCGTCGACGACATTGGGTCTGGGGCACGCCTTGTTGGGGCACTGTTGGCGGGCCGGGGGGGCGACAGCACCCTGCTTGTTGGCGACGGCCGACGATTGGCCCTGCTGCGCGGCGGCAGCGGCGGCCTGGCGACGTTCTTCGCGCTCGCGCATAGCTCTGACGGGGTTGGGACGCGCAAACCTGGGCTTTGGCGGCTCGCCGCGGCCGGATTTTCGCGACACGAGGGACGACGACATTGTGATGGTGGGGAGGCTCGCGGGGGCAGCGCCAGATAGTGGGAGTAGTTTGGCCAGATATGGTACCGTGAGCGACTCTAAATGTACTGGGGAAAGAATACGTCGAGGATGATAAGAAGGATGGCCCAGCACACGATCGCGGCCCCTGGGATGACGATTAACACGGTTGTCTGGTGAAGAAAATTGTTTCGCTCTGGTGAATCGCCCCCACCAAGAATTAAGCAACCGTGAGTCTGGTCGAGTGGGACCGCAGCCACACTCGCTGACTCATCCAGCACGAGGCGGCGCGTTCGAACCGGCAGCGTGTGCTTTTTTGCAGCCAGCTTTCATATGCCATATTGCCGAGGAAACATTTGGCTGTAAACGTTGCGAGCTCCTGTCGACACTCTGTTTTCTTCGTTCGTGAATTATGCGCACAGCTCTTGTGGAGTCTCGGTAAGCTGTGGACGGCTTGATCATACTCTGGCTGGCACCGAGGCATACCCTACAATGGCTGCTCAATGGCGTCAACTTGGATTCGGAAAAATGGAAAAGGTGAGGTTTTTATCGCAACAATATTCGAGAGTATAGTGCACCGCTCAATTTTTCATTTAATTTATTTTCTTGTTAGACGTCGTTGACAGCCGCATACAACGACTGCACGACAAGCCCCACCACGTACGAAAAATATGCCAAACTTTCCTTCGTCACCACCATTCAAAACACAGCAATGCTGGACCTGCCCGGTGTATATGATGACTTGAAGACATATACATACCATCTTTGCAGTTTCGTAAATACCCCTCTTGTACGACAGATTACAGGCGGCATCCATGTCAACGATGCCCTAATCTACGATGCCTGGGGCGGCTTGCCTCTCGAATGGACCGAGTGGTGGTCTCGCTGGCCAGACCACCGTCTTGCGCAGCAGGACCTCATCGATGGAATTGATGAGGAAGACATGCACACTGATGGGTGTGATTCAACCGAAGCCGAGATTCTCAGCGCTCGGCCCGCATCGCTCGGCAGCTGGCTCGCACAGCTAAAAGGCCTCGCGTTGACCAGGACGCAAAGGCCTGGACAGTCAATCGCCCTCCCAGAGGTCCTAGAAGCGCGCATGAAGACGAAGAAAAGTGCCGAAGTAGCTCGAGCCACAAGGCTTATTCGTGATATATGCGAGTCTAGAGGGATCACCCGTGTTGTCGACATGGGTTCTGGGCAGGGCTACTTGTCCATCACCCTGGCGTATCTCTTCCCAGACCTACAAGTTCTCGCCATTGATGGAAGCGAGACACAAGTGGCTGGCTCTCAAGCATTTGCAGACAAGTTGGGAATCTCGCGTGACCGATTGACGCACATGGTGCATTGGATTGACGGCTCATCGATACTGGCAGACAAGGTGCGAGATTGGTCGGCGGGAGAAAAGTGCATATTGGTCGGCTTGCACGCGTGCGGCAACTTGTCAGAACACATGATTCGATACTTTGCCACCGAACACTGCATGGATGCCCTCGCGGTCGTGGGATGCTGCTACAACCACATTGTGCCCAGGTCGGATACTTGTCTAGAGGGGTTTCCCATCAGCGATGCCCTTCGTGACAAAAATTTCACACTGAGCCCGACAGCATTGATGACAGGATGCCAAGCCCCAAACAACTGGCCACGGCCTGATCCCCGAACATCCTCCGTATTTGGTCGTCGTCGTCTCTACCGCGCGATGCTCGAAAAAGTCTTTTACGATTACGCTATTCGTGCGGCTGGCGATGGAGGCGAGCGTCCTGCCTGGGGCATCCGCAAAGGTGACATGGTGAACTTCACAGCCTTTGCGCACCGCGCCATGGACTGCCTCCACGTGGACACCGCGCAGCGCCCAACCGACAAGCAGTTGCGGGTCTACGAAGAAAGGTATCGCGACTGGGAAGGGCGCATCGCCATCTTGTGGACATTGAGTGTTCTCTGCTGCAAGGTGGTGGAGAGCGTGATTGCCGTGGACCGGTATTGTTACTTGACAGAGCGCGAGGAAGTACAGGATGTCGACGTCGTGCCTGTTTTCGACGCGAAGGTATCACCGCGCAATCTGATGATTGTAGCGACGAAGAAATAAAAGGCACAGCGACTTATGGGCTGAATGTGAATGCCAAGTACAATAGCCCGCTAGCCAATTCAAACCTCGAGACAATTACGAGTGCAATTGCGAACCACAGAAGTGGCATAATCTCAGGCTACAAGGAGAAACATATCGACGACTCAAGATGCTTTATTATTTAACAGGATTTTGGTGATGATGGCTTTTGGATTGATTTGAGAGTGGCTAATTTGCGATTTAGACTGATATCTCAAAGCCGTGCGCTTCCAGGTTTACATAGCATTTCTCATCCTTCAACGTTCACTAGACCAACTGTGCCATTCTCGCCAACAACGACGTCCTGAGCTAGACGGCCGTTTGCAGAGTAGCAGCGGAATATCTTATATCATTGCACAATAAATCCTTAACTCAGGAAACAGATAGGGTACTTAGAACCAAGGCATAGTAGCTAGGTTCTTATAGTTGATGTTGTCGGGCAAGCACTCAACGCGGGTAGTGCATGTGCCGAAGACGTGGTCCCATGATGGGCGAAAAGATAAGAGGGAAAAAAATAGATGGATTTCGTTGATTGGGCATCGACGCTGGCATAAGCACAGGTCTCTGCCCAACACCCTAAGTCATTACCGAGACGCGCAGTGCCGACTTGTCGTAAGAGAACGGCGCCCTAAATGCGGAAGCGATTCCCGACAATGGCGGGAGCGATGCAAGCTGACGCCCGCACGTTGACGCCGTGGCAGCCACGCACCACATCACCGGGATGAACTGTTTCACTCTTGTCTAGAACCAAGGTTCCGCCGTGGGGCAATGGTTCTTTGTTTTCCGATCAATGGGAGTCCCGATGCCGCTAAAGGGCTAGTCCATGCTTGATTCAGATGGTCGATACTTGGATGAACTGCTCTCGAGAGAAGCTGCCACCAGCTAGGCAGACATAACCTATGATGATGAACGCTGCAGCAACAAATCCGAATTAATGATAGTCAACCCCCCGACGGCACCACGGCGGCCGCCACCCCCGACAGCGCCGGCGAGCCCCATTATCCCCGGCATCTTCACCATTGTGTCGTCGGGTCGGGTACCATCATTTCTGGCCTGCAGTACTCGAAGCGGATTCAAGACGGCACCATCAACGACGCGAGCGTCGTGGATTCCAATAATTCGCTGACGGGACTTGGGGTACGGCATGATTGAGGTGGCCAATGGCGTGTCGGTGGGCCTCTTCATATCGGCCGTGGTTGTGTATCCGTATGGAACGCAGCGCAGTGGACTATTAAGCTTTTGAGAAGCCGTGCAATGTATTTACATTGCTCTTGAGAGTGTAATGAGGTTTACGTAAAAGTAGCATGCCATGAGCGCTCAAGCATATTCGTACTATGTGCCTAGCTTGTCATTGGAGTGGGATTGCATGAAATTTCCATTCCACCATCAATGCGGAATGTGAAGCTTGCTGAGAAGCAGGAATGGGATGGGCCTGAAATTCCATACATTCCAGAGAATGGTAAGTGTGGTGGAAAAGGAAAAACGATCCGTTGAGTACCACTCCTGTATCAAAATAAGCTTTATGTATTACAATAGATGACTAATACAGCGATCGGCCTCGTGGCCTAATGGCTAAGGCATCGGTTTCCGGTACCGGAGATTCCAGGTTCGAGTCCTGGCGGGGTCGTGTCTATTTTTGCCCTCGATTTGCAAGAATATCCTTTTTTTGCTCTTATTTCATGAAGCTATTTACTGTTCTTGTTCAATTTTTTTTTTGGAATTACTGCTCTCAATGCTGACTTCTGCCCGCAGCATGTGAAGACTTGGCGTGGGGATGCCACCCACCTTGACCGCATTCGTGCCCTTTTGATCTTGATAGCTTTTCTTGTTCTATTATCTCCTGCTTTGCTCTTCCGCCAAGATGCTCTGAAGATCTGTTCGCCGCTAAGAAATTGACCAAAAAGTGACCAGGCCAGACCCAATGAAGTCAAGACGGAAAATTGAAGGTTTCAAAGTGTTAGAGAAGAGCGGATCATAGCCAACTATTACAGCTCGCAGGAAGACTTGTCACGCAAACGTTTCATTTGTAACGCCGCAAAGGTATCAACTCGTCATGTTCAAATTTGTATTAAAGACTTGGCCAGCTTGCCCTCAGGGTATAATATTGCCACATAAATGCTTGTCAAATGCAACTTAGCCACAAAATGAAAGCAATCCAAAAATCGCAAAGAACATGCATGCCCCCCACCATTATTGTGCAGATCCATAGTACTCAACTACATTGCCCTGGGCAGGCTGGTTCTGCTGCTGCTGCTGCGGCTGCGGCTGCGGCTGCTGCATGACAGGACCCTGCATCATTGGCTGCTTCCCGCTCCCCTGCATCGGCACGTTCGAGTACATGGGCTGCGGCGGGTACGGATACTGGACGGGCTGGCCGACAGGCACGTACACGACGGTGAAGGGGTTGCGCAGGTGGTTGCGGAGGTACGTGTCCGAACAGCCCGCAACGAAGAGCACAAAGGCAAACACAAAAACAATCCAGATGAAGACGCAGGTGGCGATCATGGGTCCGCCGATGCGCTTTTGTGAGCAAAAGTCGGCCAGCCCGTCGTCGTACGGACTACTGTAGTGGCTGCTGGGGTTCCTGTTGGATGGATAGTCATTGTAAGGGTTGCTTCCGTAGGGGCTGTTGGTTGGGCGGCTGCTGGAGGAGCTGCTTCTGCTGGATGTGCGGTAGGGATAATATGAGTCCGATTCAGGGTCGTCGCCATATGGGTCGTATGGATCGTATGGATCGTAGGGGTCGCTGCTGGTGGTTGTAGGGAGGCTGCCGAGAATTCTGGTGCTGGTAGGTCCCAGCGTGCTGAGCTTTCCGTTCGGGCTCGCCGTCGGAGTAGCGAGCGAAGTGGTTGATGTCGCGACGCCTACCTGGCGCACACGGTTCGGCACAATGGCAGCATCAACAACCGGTATATGACGCAGTGCGTAGGCTTCCACTGCCACGGACCGGCGATAATCGCCGTCTGCGCTGTTTCGACACTGCGCCAGGTTGATGACGGTAGACGTAGTCAATATGCCGCCGATAATGGCCAGGATGATCCACGACACAAGCCACATGCCAACATGTGCGCCGGGATGCACGCCCTGGAGGAACTGGCGTCGCGGGCCCGTCAGGGCAAAGCACAAGTCGGCCACGGCCCAGACCATGGGGATGATCAGGGCGCAGGCGCAGGCGGGAAAGATGATATTGCTAGCCGAGTATGTCTCGTTGAAGCGCACCATGGACAGGCCGATGGCGAGGCCAATGATGCCAAAGACGAGGATCAGTACGTTGAAAACGAGCTTAGTCATGCGCCAGGAGCGGTCTTCATGGTGGTTGGGGTCGAGAGGGTTGCCAGACGCGTCCGTGGCGGCCGGCGTGGTCTTGGCGAGGTTGTAGGCCTGGGTATCGATACACGCCACAATGAAGAGAACAAACGTGGTGAGGAAGAGCAGGGCGATGAAGACAAACTGGGCCACGAACTGGCGCGCGTCGTCGGCATCGTAGCCGTCGTCGTCTTCGTCGTCGTTGTTGCTCGTGAAGTGAGCCAGAATCGCAAACGCGGCAATGAGCCCGGCGTAGATGATCCAGCAGATGAGCCACACGCCCACGTGCACGGCCGGGTGCAGCGCCTTTCGGAACTTGCGCGCAGCACGCACCGCCATGTCGGCAATGGCGAACACAAGCGTTAGCACGTAGACGGGCAGGGGAATGGCCAGGATGGCCTCCTCGCCGGACAGGTCAAACGCGCCGCGGGTGGCGGCGTGGCCAGACAGGCCGAGGCCGACGACGGAGAAGACCAGGGCGGCCACAATCAGCAGCATGTGGCTGCGCTTCCACGCGTCGATTGGCCTCGCCTGTTGCTCGGCAGACACCCAACTGGCCGTCCCGCCGGCAGCGGGAGCAGCGGCAGCATCCTGGGCCGCGGGCTGCTGCGCAGCGCGCGCAGGCTGCTCCTCGGCAGCGCTCACAGGGTCGGCGTGGCGCGTCGACGGCGTCGCCACCGTCGTGAGCGGCGAGACGGCCGCCGGGGGCGGCGAGGGACCTACCGCGGCAGCACCACCATGGGGGTCCGCGACGGCGCACTGGCCCTGCTCGTGGACGGCAGGCACGTGGTCCGCTGTCGCTGGCTCTGGCGAGGCCATGACTTGACTTGCGCGGGTTTTGGCGGTTCGCACGTGGTTTGTTCACGGCCGTTAACCGTTGGACCGTTGACCGTTGGCGGAAAAAAGGGGTTTGTGGAGGGGTCGCGCGAAAAAAATGAGGGTATCGACAAATT
The DNA here is from genome assembly GCF_000225605.1 of Cordyceps militaris CM01. Taxonomy (NCBI): domain Eukaryota; kingdom Fungi; phylum Ascomycota; class Sordariomycetes; order Hypocreales; family Cordycipitaceae; genus Cordyceps; species Cordyceps militaris. Next base: position 419,627 of record NW_006271975.1, on the reverse strand, counting down.
GACAAAAAATCAGTCCGCACCAACAACAGGCTGCGAGACAAACAAATAGCGAGTGACTGGCCGAAAAGATTGGCACTTTGAATCGAGAGACGACAATGATGGCAGTGTCAAGTTTTTTGTTTTTCACCTTTTTTTTTCCTTCCTCCCTCCTTTCTCGTGGTTCGCACGCCACTAGCTCCAGGCAACAAAGCCAAATGGGCCGGTAATAAGGCTGAGGCGAAATTAGCAATTTTAGTATGGGCTATTTTAGGCAACACGCGCTATACCTTTTCCAGTTATCAATAACTCGATAAGGTCTTATCGAACGGCTTACAGTATCCAATTCCACCTGACAGTCCGATGCCAGAGGGAACGCTGGTTGGTTTGTTGGAGCTTCATCCGCGGCTGTTCAACGTTCTCTCCCGGTACAAGAATATGCTCGTCGTCTGTTTGGCCCCGCAGCCGCAGGGCGAGCAAATCCTGACAGGGAACCGTCATGGACAACTCGTTGGGCTCCTCCCCGCACTTGCCCTCCCGACGTCAACATGAAATCGACGCATACTAAACAAGTATCTGCGAAATCTTTCGCACAAGATCGGCCATGAAGTCGTTCCACATTGCAAGCACCTGCAAAAACAACGCATGCGTGAGGGACAAGGATCACGATCTGTGGGTTTTCTTCGTCGCAGAGTTCTACTATACGGAGAAGACTGTCCTGATGAATCGGAAATTACGGCGTTGTTTAAAGAGGATTTGCGAGAACCAGTGGACGCTGTGCTGATTGTCGGAACGAGACTGTTGATCCCATCAGTGTTGGGGTTTGCCAAACGCCTGTCAAAAACAGTGAGGCCTCGGGATCCTGACAATGTGGTAGCATGGGTAAACAAAGCGCCACTCAAGCTGGGTTCGCATTTTGAATATCTCATCACTCACAAGCAGGTTGGAGACTGCGATGTCTTTGCGTCGCTGTATCTTCAGGATAACTGAGAGGAAGTCGGAGGAATCAACAAGTAACGATACAACACACTGAAAATGTCAGGAATCAATCGGTAATTCAGTACAATAAATCGAGATTACTGCCAATACATGGCCTGCTACCACCCTCGATAGAGTGCCATACATAATCCGCTTTTGCATTACCTTCTTACCTTCGCAGCGCTGCCCCCAAAGGCAAGCTGTTTACACATTTCTATACACTCAAGCCTGGCTATGCAAAAGCGATGCATGTTTTGGGCACTCTTTATCCCGGCTGAGAAGGTTATATTGACACTGAGCATACTGCCGGAGGACGGCGTTTGGAAGATGACTCAGGAAGATCATCGTCATGTTTTCGCTTCCGCTGCAGACGGTCCCTGCACGATCGCAACTTCCGTTCCTGCTTTATTTTCTCGTCCTCTTCTTCATCGGTGTCGGGTAAGGAATTTATCCATATCGTCCATTCATGTTCTTGTTGGTAGCGCTTCTCTAACAGTTCCTTCCTTATTTCCGACGGCTCACGACCTGGAATCCACTGGCGAATTGCCGGGCCGTATGTATCCTCACGGTTTCTGGAATATATTGCCAGCGAGTTGAGTTTGTTGTAAACCTGTTTATAGAAGTCGTCGTTATATAATTCGGCTTGAGGAAGCGTCGGCGTTGATGGCTGAGTCTTGAGCGATCTTCCTTGGTTGCTACTAGGGCATGGCAGGTCCTAGGGATAATAATGTTAGGCTGAGCAAAGCAAGACGAGCTGTGGTAAGGTTGCTCACTATACCTCATAATTTGGCTGGATAAGCGCGTGCGCATAAGCCCAACGCCTGTTGAGTTCCACAGGAGGGTGCGCTGACATCGGCACAGGAGTCATTTCTCCTTTGCGTTGAACCAACTGGAGGAAAACAATCAAGATGGACGTAATCTGATGAAGTGGTGACACATATATTAGTCATCCATCGCCTTGCACCCTTGCACCCCCTCACCTTACCCTATATGGTCGGGCCCACTGTTCAGGCCGCCATTCTTACTGATACAGACAAACCGTTCACGCCATTCGGTTCCGATCAATATCCTCAGTCAATCTCAGAAAATGTTCAACTATATTGCCATCGGCGTCCCGAAACAAGCTTTCTTTGTACTGCGACCATCCAATGCCGCTGCTCAACTGGCCTTTTCAGACGTGGTCGATTATGTTCAGCAGCAGCAACAAGATGAAGTTTCACAGCGAGAATGTCACCACATAGCGAAATTCCTTTGGCTTGATTCTGAGCGGCAGGTTGCATCAGACTCCGTGGCTCGGCTTCTCAGATACCGCAGTCAGATGGACTTACCGGGTTCTTCGTCTCCCCAAAGCCCTGGCGGTCACATGAGTAGTGTTGACATCTGGATGGGCGGCTATTTCATTGACCTCTCACAGTCATATTCCAAGGACTGGTCCTTTGGTCGGCACAGCTCGAAGCTTTTCGCAGATCTTGTGGTAACACGCGACAAACTTACTCATGTCTCGCGTAAACACGCTATCCTTAGAATCGATAGCGAAACGCGTTTAGCGTTCTTAAAGCCTGGAGCCAGCGAGATTTCCGTAAACTCAGTGAGTGGCAATGAAACCACCTCTAGGCTTGCTTTACGTCTAGGCACGAATGTTGTTGAGATGGGCGAGCTACGGTTCGATTTCGAGTATACAGAATTCAGCCGGACCGATGAAGCAACCGGCATCCTTAGCGAGTACCTGACCGATGTGTACGGGTCTGATTCACAGCCGCCACCGGAGTCCATTTCGGCTACACCAACTCCGAGCTCTGCAACGAAGATCATAGGATCATATGTGCTCAATGGCATTCTAGGAGCCGGCACATTTGGATCCGTGAGACCTGCTACTGGTATAGCTGGCAACAAGATTCTCGCAATAAAATCGATTGTCACTCGGCCAAACATCTCAGCTGAGCCTATCGCAACCATGGAGGAGCTTACCAGACGACTAGATTCATCGACCGATGAAAATTATATCCTTCGTTTGGTTGAATCCTTCCGAGTTGCTGGGAATTTGAACGAGGTTCACTTGGTTCTGGAGCCATTTACACCGATTACTCTCGAGAAAATTCCGGTTCAGACTCAGTGAGCAAGCTCAACTCAAAGTTTCTGGCGAAAGTTACTAATATAAGCACTTTATCGCTTAAGCCCATTAAAGTGGGAAATTATCAGCTGCGATTGCCTGAGGGGACTTGAATTCCTGCGTGATGCTGGTTTCGTTCACGCAGATATCAAGCCAGCGAACATAGGCTTAATCAATAGTTATTTAGAAGAGGCCATCCTAGAGCCTCCGCTAAATTGGGCCAACCCAAAGCAACGCCGCCTGAAAGCATTTCTCCTCGACGTTGATTCCGCGAAACCCCTCGCTAAAGGCGCACTATTGCCAGCAGCCCCTGGAAACGGGGGCACACTTGGTTACTTATCACCTGAACGTGAGCTGATCGGGTATGATCATACAGAGGATGTTTGGGCTTTTGGCGTTACAGTCTGCCGTGTCCTCCTCGGAACTCGTCCGTTCCACGATTCCAGAGGGAACCCATGGAGAGATGATGCTCCGGATAAAGAAAAACGGCGCTCTATGTTTCACGAGCAGTATGAGATAATACTTGATCGTATTATGAACCATGCATCTGCTACTAGTGAGTTTGATCTAGTCCATCGAAGAAGAACCAAGAACTAAGTAAAAGAAGGCGCATTTAAGAAATTTATCTGGGGTTCTTTATGTTTTGAATGGGCCGAATATGCTATGCAGAACAAGAATCGACGCACAAGCACTGAACTTTTGGAGGAATTGATTAAGGACTCTGTTTTTCTTCCAGATTTTGAGAGAGCAAGAAGGGCGAAGGGATCTGAAGCGTACTCCAGTACTAGGGCTAGTTGTTGGCAGGCACGCCCCACTGTGGGTGCTGACCTGACCTGACCTGGCCACGCTGGCCTCCTCCTGATAGATCTTCCCTCTCCATCATCACACAATACACCTGTTTCCCTTGCTGTTGCTTGCGTCTGACCGGTCGTGATATTCATTCCCTCTCTCCTTGATACTACACTAGTGTTAACTGGGTGGCAGGGACGAAAATAAGACGGAAGAGAGAAACAGAAATGGACAGTTTATCGAATAGGAACTCATGAAAGCAGTGGGAGTTAGTCTATAGATAGTATCGATAACCGGACCTCTAGCTGGTGGTTGTGGCTGAAGTCATATAAGCCGATAATGGGGGACCAGATCTGGGAACAGCCGGACCAAGTTCGAGTCCAAAGGCCAAGTAATTAACCCAGCTGCAAACCTGAGTTTCACATAATGCGCGATGGCTGCAATCCCCCCTACCCTATCAAATTCTCACCTTCCATAAGGGGTCTGCAGATTGTGAAGCCGAGGACATAGCGACAATGATCTGGCGAGAAAGCCCAGCTTGCCCGCCCTCATATTGTCAAAGAAAGCGGCTAGTATAAAGAAGGGAATAGGAGAGATAGTAAGAATATTATAGGGTAATAGTTGGTCCTGTTGGTTACGCCGCCGGTATGCCATTCATGCGCTGGCACCCACTGTCTGACAATTTTCGTTGATGTGGGTTTCGAAATAAGCGTCTGTTATGTCACTTGCCCTGACACCAATCTGTCGTCCGAGCTGCGCTTTGGCTTGAGCCAGCTGCCGCCCACTCACGGTTTGTGGACAGACAGACTGCGGATTGGTAGCCATGAGCTCCAAGTACCTTTGGTTCGATTGCATCAGTTGCAGGTTGAATTGTCCAGCGAACATGGCCGCTCCGCTGCCGTGAGCCGGCAAGACCGTCTGGATGTTATTCTCCCCCAGTATGCTTTGACTGAGCTGCAATTGATTCTTCTGTCGCTGGGTGTTCCTGCTGACAAGAAAGTTGACAGTGCTCTCAAGTTCGTCGCCCATAAGTGCGACTCCGTTTATCATGGCGACTGTCCCCAGCTGGGTATGGGCTTGGACATTTGTCACATTCATCACACCGTCCTGCATCTGGACGGTGAAGGATTGATCGCTCAACAGGGGGACATTTCCGCCTTCCCTGGCCCCGAACTTTTGTACGAGCGAGGATTGTGCCATGACTGGGACTCGCTTCAAACTGTTTGCATTGCGCCCGGCGACATGGTCCCCGTGCTCATGGCTGAGGATGACCATGTCAATGCCCAGTCCTGTTTGCTGCTGCAACTCTTGGTTGCAGCTCTCAGCAAGAACCTTTGCGGTGGATGTGTCAAACATGAAGACCGAGCTCTGGGATGCTTTTATGTAGTAGACCATGACGCCCAGATTGAGGTTCGGATCGAACCCCTCGCCGTTCAAGTTGACGGATGTGGGCTGAATTCCCTGAGGTATCTTGTCGGTATCATCAGAGCCGCCTGCGTAGCAGCCATATATTTCAGCTCCGACATTTTGAATGCGGCCGAAAAAAATGTTGACTTGATTCTGTTGGTTCTGCCTCTTGAGCATCGCGCTTCGTTGCGAGTTAGTTACCTCGTCACAGGCCATCTGAAATAGTTGGCTACTTACGGCACATATCGAGTTGACCAGTCAAGACTTGGTCCAAGCCGACGGGCATGGAGAGCATCACCGTGTATGCAGGCAGTCGTGCTGCCGATCAAGGCCGCTATCGCCTTGAGGATTTCTGTTCGCATGATGAACTGGCCGGTGCACTTTACCTGAGGCGCTGTAAGAAGAGTAAATGAAGTGAATTGAGGGATTGGATAGACGACGAATTATTTAAAGCTTGGATAGGAGCATATATTGGTGGTCGCATGCTGGGGACTCTCTCTGTCAAGGTGGTCGAGCCCACGACTGTAACAGCCTTGAAACGAGATGCGCTGCAAGGTCCAGCCAGCGCGTTTCGAACGGGGGCCCCATTTGTCGGCCTCGCGTTTGCTTTCCCCCTTGCATTCCTTTGTTGATTGAGACAGGTCAAATAAGAGACGAAAAAAAACGAGGTCGAGTTGGGCGCTGCCGAAGGAAATTGTCGATTGCCTAACATCCTGAGTTTTTTTGGCTGTAATGTAGTAGCTGCTAAACAAAATAATATATGAATAAATAAATACAAGAAAAGGCCGATCTCGGTTCCGCTAGCCCATGGCCCCTGAAGAAAAGCATGAAAGGTACTTCCAGTTTCCATGACAGTTTTAAACTAGGATTGAAATAGTAATATGGCATGTTTCTTTGTGAATAGGTGCGCGTGCCCTGGCGAAAGATGCCACCCCCGAAGGACTTCTACACCACTCAGTGACTCAAAAGGGCATCAAAATTAGCCCCTGGGTAATCCAAACTGGGTTACTCTGTTGGAGTGGAAACGCCGTGGACAATGGGATTGTGGTCTATACTTCCACAAGCTGGTGGCACGGCATCGATCGCCAACCAGCGTAGATTCACAATAGCGCGGTACTTTGTAGGCACAATGCAATGTTTATCCGAACCAATCAGTGCATGGGGTAACATCTGGAAAGGATCATCGTGCAGTTCGTACCAGCACGTGGGCACCCTGACATGACGGTTGCATTGCATGAAGCTTATGCCAGATACACAATGGGATGAGATTGAACGGTACCATTTCACCCCGTGCATAGATAAGGGCTAGCTTTGAAATTTACGGCCTTGAATTTTTTAGGCGTGCTGCAGAGCAGCTAATCCTAGTTATTAGTAACTCGAGTTACTTCGTGCAACCTTGCCTTGTCAACCTAGTGAACAACAGTTGCACCACACAGCAGCCTCGTCTGTTGTGTACGGAGCGAAGGAAGGGAAACAAAGAGAAACGAACAAAGATGTAGCAAAGCTTTATCAGAGGTTTGATGCGTTGAATTGTGATGCAGAAGCAAAACAGGATACGTGGCTTGGAGGTGCAGAGGGCAGGTGACCTCAGGTCGTCACACTTGGATGACCCTGACAGCTTGCAGGACTGTTAAAAACTGATACACGGCTGTTCAACACTCTCTCACCAGTAAGGAATATGCCCGTACCGTGTGACTGAGTCACAGCCAAAGCTCAAAGACTTAGCATCTGAGCATGGATCACATAGCAGCCCAATGCTAGATTTTACGACAGAGGAACAAAGCAGCCGTCTTTATGATTATTAGTATATATATAGCTCTTCTTTCCTCCTGTTAGCTTTCCCTTGGGTTTTTTGTCTTCCTTCCTCATCCTCTAAAGTCTTCGAACAACGCACTGTTTTTCCGTTCCAATTCCGCTGCATGATGCCTCGTTCGATATGGTCCCGGTGCAAGGGTCTGGCTGGCTTTGCTACAAGCTCGCCAGCTTCGGCAGAGAATGAACAGCCTCTTGATAAACAGGTTCCACCTCGTCAGCAAGACAGCGAGGCGGGCCAGAGGGATACCATGCTGGAAGAAGTCGAAATGGGCCTGGACGTGTTGCACGACGGGGAAGACGCAAGCTTTGAGTATGTCAAAATAGTCCTCGCCATTTTCAGAATGATAACATTTCCTAGCATCGTTGCCGTCCTGGCCTGGCCTCATGGTCTGGGCTCAATATCGTCCGCTGCCTGCGCTTTTGATAAGTTGCCGACAGAATTCTCGAGGAATACGATCCCGACCAATATGGATCCTGCCCCCAACCAGCTCAAGCAATGCCTCAGAGACATGAGAGTCAGGCTTCCAGAGCATATCCTGCACAACATGGAAATAAACCGAGGCAAGGTATTCCCGCAAACGTGCAAGTGGGTTCTAGAACGAGAGGAATTCTGTGCCTGGAGCACGAGTCCTGAATCGTCCCTTCTTTGCATAACCGGGGCTCCTGGTGTTGGCAAAACAATGATCTCGACATTTCTGGTCAAGTTCTTGAAGGAAAGGGTGGAAAAGTCCCATGGGGGACTTTTTGCGTACTTTTTCTGTGCCGACAAAGAAAGTGACAGAAAGTCTGCTACTGCCATCCTGCGCAGCCTCATCTGGCAGTTGCTGGTCCAGAGGAAGGAACTTTTTCCGGCCATACAGACGGTTTATGAGAGACATGCAGAAGCTCACGTTTTTGAGGACCTCTTTTGCGATTTCTCGGGTCTATGGTTGATTTTCAGGAAGATGATCCAACATTGCGACTTGGGCGAAGTCTTTATTCTGATGGATGGCCTGGACGAATGTGAAATATCGGAGCGTCAGAACTTGTTATGGTCAATCGCGTCGTTTTTCGGATCGGTTCCTGAGAGGGCTTCCTGGAGAGTGAAGTTCATTACTACCTATCGGGATAACATGGACGATATTGAAGAGGAGCTTACTGGTGTCGGTTCGCGGCTTCGACTCTATTCCGCCGCCAACAACGACGATCTCGACACATACATATCTGCAAAGGTGGATGAGCTCGAGAAAAGAAACAAATATGGGAGAGATCTTAAAGTTGCCGTCAGAAACTCGTTGAAAGAGAATGCCGACGGTACTTTTCTCTGGGTATCTCTCATCGTTGCCGAGTTGACAAAATTGGGAGTACAGAATGCGGATGTCCCTGGAATACTCACGACCATGCCCCAGCCACTTGACGAGTTTTACGCCGGTTTACTTGCTCAAATTGAGAGCCACCGAGATCAAGTCGCCTTTATTTTTAAATGCATGATTGCCGCACCGCGCCCGTTGACAAAGGACTTCATGGCGAAAGCCCTTGCATTGAAGAACACTGGCACAAGTCAAAACTCGTCAACTTACGACGACATGATCTCAACTTGCGGTCCAATCGTCAGCTTGAGCAGCAATAATCCACCCACTCTCAGCTTTTGCCATACGTCTGTGAAGGACTTTCTACTGAAAGAAAACCCACCTCCAGTACCATGGTATTGTACAACATACCGTGTTGCAAAGGCTTGCCTCGACAACGTCTGCGGGACGCTTACGGCTGAAGAGAGGCCTAGCCAGGAGCCCGACGCAAGACAATGCTTCTAGAGACAATGTTCAAGGCAAGGACGTCTGATTCGGGTAGGGTTGGTTTCCAATATCTCTTAGGTCAGATAGACCTCATGATAGAATAAAGATTGTTATGTTCTTCGAGGATATACTAGATAGGTAGGCAACTACTTTACTATTTTATTATACTAGTTTTCTAGATTTTCTATTAACTAGATTTTATAATAATAATATATTAAAGGCTTTATAATATAGTAATTTTATATTATAATATTTTAAATAAGTTAATCTATAATTTAATTACCTTTATAGTATAGTAGTTCTATAGTATAGAGTTCTATATAGGTTAGTATATAGATTACTAGTTTAAATCTAACTAAAGGTACCTTAAATAATTTTTTTAAAAGTTTAATACTATAGCCTACTTTTATAACTAACTTATAAAGAAGTATAGGTAAGGTAACTATAAAGTAAGCTAAAGTAAAAGCTAAAAGGTATATATTAACTATTATACTACCTTAATTCTTAATTAATAAAATAAGGTTAAAATCGCTACTATATTTAGACTCCCTTTCGCACGTGTGTGAATCAGGCGAATTTTTTGATATGGTCCTCCCAGCTCTGTCAATGACCGTTGTTCACGCAGCCTTATCATGAATACTGCTTTGTCTTCCACTAGGTTTAAGTCCGGGCAATGCTCATTTCAACGCGCCCGTCGCGGATTTTGCACGCGGACGAGAAGTAAACTCCGACGGTGCTTGATCGGGCTCACCACGCCGCCCGCACTAAAGCGGTAGCTGCATCTCAGATCGGCTCCTTTCTGCCAATCACAACGTGCCGCGGGCGAGTAGTGGAAATAGGACCCGATCGGAAGCGCCCGCAAACAGGGGACCAAAGTTGCCGTTAAAATCGGACGAGAGCCGTGACGCCAAGAACTCAAGATCGAACCCAACCTGTCTGTTCAACTTCCAATCTGCTATACCAGCCCTCTACAGAGACAACGAATACAGAAACAAGATAAAAGAATGGCAGTGGACGAAACTGCGGCGCCGCTCAAGGCGACTGGACCTGAAAACGAGAAAGAGAAGCAGGATGCAGCCGCCAAACCCGCACCACCACCTGCCGGGCTGCCCAGCATCACGTATCCCGGCGTCTGGCATTACTCTCTTCTGGCCTTTGCGCTGCTGCTGGCCATGTTTCTCGTTGCACTCGACGTAGTGAGTTATGCCCTCTCCCTCTGTGTGTGGTGGTGGATAGGCGAGCACTAACATGGCGCAGAGCATCATTGCCACGGCCATCCCGACCATCACGGCCGAGTTCCACAGCGTCAGCCAGATTGGCTGGTACGGCTCTGCCTTCTTCATGTCCCTGGCTGCCTTCCAGGCCTTCTGGGGCAAGGCCTACAAATACTTTGCCCTCAAGATTGTCTTCCTCAGCTGCATCGGCATCTTTGAAATCGGCAGTCTGATGGCAGCCCTCGCGCCCAACAGCAACGTCCTCATCCTGGGCCGAGCCATCCAGGGCCTCGGCGGCGCAGGCATCACCGGCGGCTGCTACACTATTTTTGCATTTATAACGCCGCCCAAGAACATGCCCGCCATCCTCGGCCTCTCCTCGTCCGTCTGGAGCTGCTCGTCCGTCCTTGGCCCTCTCCTCGGCGGCCTTTTTACGCAGGACGTGACGTGGCGATGGTGCTTCTGGGTCAACCTGCCCATTGGCGGCACCACCATGCTCATCTTGCTTTTCGTGTTCAAGACGCCTGCTCATTCGCGCATGGCTCACACCACCTGGAAAGAGGTGCCTTTCCTCTTTGACTTGCCCGGCATCGTCACCATTGTCGCCGCGCTCGTCTGCCTCCTCGTTGCGTTCGAGGAGGGTGGCGTGCTCCGTCTCTGGACCGACAGTGTGCCCATTGGCCTCGTCGTCGGGTTTGTCCTGCTCATGGGCCTGCTGGTCGTCATAGAGTGGAAGCAGGGAGAAAAGGCCATGATTGTGCTGCGCATCATGAAGCGCAGGACCATCCTCATCCTCGCCCTCTTCAACCTCACAGCCCAGGCTGCCGGTTTTGCTCGTACATACAATCTGCCCATTTACTTCCAGGCTGTGCAGGGTGTCTCGCCTTCCCAGTCCGGTATCCGCATGTTGCCCACTGTGCTCACGACGTGTAAGACAAGTCCCGTGGTATAGATTTCTCAACTGCCTGTTAACGCGATATTTTCTAGCTCTGTTTAGCTTCATTGGATCCGTCGCGCTCGGCAAGCTAGGCTACTACCAGCCGTTCCTTTTGGTTGGGGCTGTCTTTCTAACCATTGGCTCCGGCATGCTCTACACTCTCGGGCCTGAGTCGTCTGCCGCCCACTACATTGGCTACCAAATCCTGGCCAGTATTGGCTCTGGCCTTGTCATTCAGATCAACGTGGTTGTCGCGCAGGCCATTACGCCTCGCCCAGACATGGCCGTGACCATTGCCCTCGTCCTGCGTAAGCTCCATCATAAAACTTTGTGTATTTAGTTTTGTTTCTAACCTCATACAGTGTGGCAGTTCGTTGGCGGCACCATCGGAGTCTCGGCGGCCCAGAATATTCTGAACAATGTCCTACTGAAGTCGCTTCCCGTCAATAGTCCCAACATTACGGCCGCCAAGGTCCTTGCTGCTGGCACCACGTCGTTGCACGACGCTTTTCCCGACCCTGCAGATTTTTCCACTGTTGTCAATGCCTATATGAATGGCATTCGTGCCGCCTGGATCTGGGGCATCATTTTATCTGGCCTCGCTTTTCTTATTGCGTTTGGTGCCGAGTGGAGGAGCATCAAGGTCGAGGATGTTCAAAAGCGCACTGAGGAAAAACCCGCTACATCTCAAGCTTGACCCAGCACTCCGACAATATGTGTTTTAACACTTGTAAAGGCCAGATCACCGTACGCTGAGCGATTATGAGTTAAATACGTTTTAATTTACACTTCTCTCCTCTACTCGTCCGCTCGCGTTCGCTATTGATACCTTTATTACCTGTAAATACGAAATAGTGTATTTGTCCTGTCGGCGAAATCTAATTGAGTCGGACCTATTCGGCTACATTGTTAACCGGTGACTTATTTTGAAACTAGCCTATTTACTGATGCTGGTGGCCACCGAACCCGGCAGAAGGGCCGCTAGGTAAGCCCCGATGCAGTATAATACGATATGCCGCACTCGTTATTAGTAGCAAGAGCCAGACCACGAGCCAAACCAGCAAGGCCAGAAATATCGCCCGGATAACGTCAGGACCACTTACCTTAGTCGCGGTATTAAGACCAACAGGGCACATATAGGGTAAGAGGTAAAGTTATTATATTATATATCTTCTATCTAGTTATATAGTATAGGTAAGTGCTAGATATACTAGGTAATAGGAGATTATTCTTCTAGCTTCTAAGCTACTTATTATTATTTTTACTTAATCTATATTAACTAAGAAAAATAACTAAAATTAAAATTAAAATAAAAAATTAAAATAAAATAGAAGTAGTACTATTAGCATAAGAGCTTTTTACTAAGGGTATAAGCCTTATATAATAGTACTAGTACTAGCGGATTTTCTAGAGGTATATAGATTTTAGTATATAATATATATAAATAGAGGTATCCTTTAAACCTCTTAATATATTCTATCCCCGCTATGGCTATGGCCTACTAGCACCTAGCACTAGCACTATTACTATTACTATTACTAGCACTATCGCTGGTCACGCCGCTGCCGCTGCCGCTACTGCTGCTGCTAAGGCTCTTAAAGCCTCTTAATAGTCACTAATTCGCTTAAAAAAAACGCCCTTTTATAGCTATTAAGATATATATATAATCGCATTCTTATATAGCTATAATAGCCTTTAAAATATAAATTTAGTAGTACTTAGTAGGTACTTAGATCCTCTAGTATTATGCTAACTAACTATAGTACCTATAAGTTCCCTATTATATAAGGCTTATACCCTTAGTAAAAAGCTCTTATACTAATAGTACTACTTTAAAATAATAACTATAAAGAAAAGTAGTAATTATTATAGCTATTATAATATATTATAATAATAACTTAATTCTTTTATTTATTAATAAGTATAATAGTACTTATTAGTATATTTAAGTTATTTTTTTTTAAATATAAAATAACTTTAAAATAGTTTATAGTTATATAGAAAGCCTTATTATTATATAGAAAGCTTTATTACTATATAAAAGGTTTTATAATTATTATATTTTCTAATTTTAATATATAAGGTAATTTAACTTAAAAACCTATATAAATAAATTTTATAAAAAATAAAAGTTATACTATAAACTATATTTAATAAAAATATCTTATCTTAAAAATTATAAAATATATAAAAGATTACTAACTAAGGTATATTAAGTACTAAGTATACTATATTAATACTAAATATACTATATTCGTATTATATTAATACTATATATACTAATTAATTATAATAGTCTTAAGAGTAATAAAATAGTAATAAACTTATAAAGACTTAAGCTTTTATAAGATTCTAGCTATAAAGAAGCCTTAATAATTATAAGACTTATAAGGCCTTATAACTTATAGTTATTAAAGGCTTATTATAGTTCCTTTAAAAGGTAATATCTTAAAAGTATAATACTAGTTAATTATAATACTCTTAAAAGTAATAAAATAGTAATAAACTTATAAAAGCTTAAGCTTTTATAAGATTATAGCTATAAACAAGCCTTAATAGCTATAAAATCTATAAAGCCTTATAACTTATAATTAGAAAAGGCTTATTATAATACCTTTAAAAGGTAATATCTTAAAGATATAATACTAATAAAGAGCTTACTATAATATCTTAAAGGATAATACTCTAAAGGTATAATACTAATAAAAAGCTTATTATAATACCTATAAAGAGTAATACCTTAAAGGTATAATACTAATAGAAAGCTTACTATAGTGCCTATAAAAAGTAATACTTTAAAGGTATAATACTAATTAACTATAATACTTATTATAAGAGATAAAGGTATAATTATATATACTATAAAAGTACCCTAATTTTTCCTATTATAATAGACTTACTTTTACTTACTAAAGATAACTATAATATAAGTTATAAAGGAGTTATATATTAGCTAGATACTTTAAAATACCTTTAATACCTCCTCTTAAATACTCTAGAATACCTATATTAGCCTTATATTAAAGTATTTAATAGTTATTAAGAAGTTAGAGAAAGGTCTCTAAAGGCTCTAGCTATAAAGTATAGTAATCCCTTTATATAATTTATATATAATCTTTATATTTATTAATATTATAATTCTTCTTCCTTTTTTTTTTATATATTTAATTTACTTTTCTTATTTATAACTTATATTTAATAGACTTTCTACTTTTTTTACTTAAGTATCTTATATACCTTAATAGGTTATAAGCCTAGAGTTATAATATTAATATAAGTATAATACTACTTTAATTATACTAAATTTACTATATAATCTAAGTAAAATATTACTTAGTTATATATATATAAACTAATTAACTAATAACTAATAAACTAACTAACTTTTTAAGCTATTTTTAAGCTAATAAGTTATTTTTTAAGCTTTTTTAAGCTAATAAGCTACCTTTTAAGTTTTTTTAAACTAATAAACTATATATAAACTAACTAATATATATAGTAATATTATAATCTATAATATTAATAGTTAAATAATTATAACTATAATAATTTATTAATATTTATATAATTATAATTATATTATAATTATATTAAAATATTACTTATTAGAAAGAATATATATTAATATCTCATTTAAGTTCTATATAAGATATTTATATAGTATAATAGGAATTAATACCTATTATATAATACTATAATATAATATATTATATATTATATTATAAAGATATATATTAATACTTTAAATTATTATTATTATTATTATATTATACTAATTAGACTAGCTAGTTTATCTAGTACCTTTATAGCTTATAAGATAAGGAAAAAACTAGAGTACTTAAAGGAAAAACCCTAGTTCTAATATAGGTTTAGTATAATCCTAAAGTAATTCCTAGTAAGGAGTAGTATACTCCTTATCTTAGTAAAAGATAATAATAATAGGTATAAATATATAAAACTTAGTAAGTTAATAGACCTACCTATTCCCTACTTAACCCCCTTAACCTCCTCTCCCTATAGCCTTATCTTAGCCTAGGCTAGGTACTATATATAGTTAAGATCCCTTCTAAATCCTAATTTTTAAATACTTTAAAGTTTAGGTAGGTATAATAATAGCTATAAAAAGCTATAATACCTACCCTTATTATTCTTACTTTAACTTCTATAGTTTATTTCCTATATTATCTATATTAAATAAATAAGAACCTTACCTTTTATAAGGCCTTACTTAACCTAAGACTAGTTAAGATAGCCTTACTACTCTCCTACTTTTATATACTTTTATACCTATCTTTACTTTTTACTTTATAATTACTTTATTTATATCTTTATACCTCTTTAAAGCCTTTAGATTAATATTAGCCTTTATATAGTTTATTATATTTACTATATTAAGTAAGAAAAGAGTTATAACTATATATATTTAATTATTATTATTTTTAGCTTACTATTTAGTTAGTTAGCCTATTTACTATAATATTTAAAAAGCCTTAAATTCTTTAATTCTTACTCTTTTTTTTTCTTTCTTAATAATATATAATTATATATCTCTTTTATTTTTAGTATATATACTATACTTTACTATTACCTTTACCCCTACTTAAATTAAGCTATTCTTACTCTAGCTACTAAACTATACTAACTTTTCTTTTTACTAGTTTCTTATTATTATTACTATTATACTTATATACTCCCTTTCTTCTTATCTTTATATACCTCTCTAGACTATACCTAGGCTACCTCTAGCCTTATCTTAATATTATTAATACTTTCTAGAAAAATAAAAATTTTTTAATTATTATTACTATTACTATTATAATAAGTTACCTTATCCTTAGTATATACCTAGCCCTATCTTATCTTTAACCTTATTAGTTTAATACTATTATTATTACTATTAATAATATAAATAACTCTTATCTATTTATTATTTATCCCTATTTTAATACTAATCTAGCTAGCTACTTTCTTTACTTCCTTACTACTCTACTAAGTACCTATACTAGGTTATTACTATAAGTAAGCTAGTACTAGTTCTTTATAGCTAGTACTTTAAGTATATAAGTAATATTAATACTATTACCTACTTTAAGTAAATTAGTAAGTATTTTAATATTATACTAGAATAGCCTTTATTCTAATTTAGTTTTAAATCTTAATATATTTATATATATTAAATATATAAAAAATAATAAAGTTTATATATTAATAAGTCTTTTTAATTCTAGTCTAAAGCCTAACTAGGTTTAATTTTAATTAACTTATTAATAGCTTATTAATAATATTAAGTTTATAATTATTACTATCTAGAATTAGCTTCTAGCTTATATTAAAAATAGCCTAGCCTTAAGCCTAAATAATATTAAGTTTAATTACTTAATAATAGCTATTTATTATACTTATAACTAAGCTAATAATATAAATATTAAAAGTAATATTTATTATATTTAAAGTATAGCTAATTTAATTTAAATTATAATTATACTAGCTTTTACTAGTTATAACCTAGTCTTAATTATAACTATTTATATTAATATTAAGGTATTAATATACTTAAACTAGGCTAAGGCTAAGATAGTTTATTAGCTAGCTTAGTAATAGTATATTTTAGCTAGCCTACTCTAGGTTACTATAGCTACCTTAAAGGCCTAGGGGGTAACTATACTTAAGCCTAGGCTAGATAAAGGCCTAGACTTAGCTATCTTAACTAAAAGGAAGAAAGGTAAAGAAAAGAAGAAAGAGTAAGAAAAGAAGGAGGTAAAGAGGGGTAGTATTAGGCCTAGCCTAGGCTATACCTATTTAAAATTATTTTTAGTTTTCTATATATTTTTTAGCCTACTAGAAATAGTAAAGTTAAAGTAGTACTAGGCCTAGCCTAAGCTATACCTATATTTTTAAAACTTCTATTTTATACCTAGGAAAAGGGGTAAAGTTAGGCTAGTATTAGGTTTAGGCTATACTAAGGTAAGAGTAGGCTAATAGCCTAATTTACTAAATTTTAAAATTAAAAGTTAATTACTTTCTATATCTATACTAAACTAATACTAATATATACTTAGTTTATTCCTATTTTATTATATACCTATATTATTATTATATTATACTTAACCTAACCCTAGTTTAATACTAACTTAGGTAAGGTTTAGATATATATTAGTTAACCTTATAAGTATAACTACTTAGTAATAATTACTAAATCCTTTAAGTAATTTAGTATTAATAGTATATTCTATTTATTTTAAAACTACCCTTTTAGTAGCTTAGGCCTAGTTTAGTATATTAAATAACTTAGTAAGATATAGTAAATATTTTCTAGCCCTTCTTTATAATAATATAAGCCTAATTTATAACTAAGAATATATTATTTATAAAAAAAGGTATTAAGCCTAATCTTTCTTATATATATTTATATAATAATAGAATTAATATACCTAAATATAAATAGAAATAAAACTACCTAGGTAAGGTATTAAAGCTATAATAGCTTATAGGTAGGGTAGATTATAACCTATTTAGTATAATATTATTTAGCTAACTTATCTACCTTCTACCTTATTACTAATTTATCTTATAACTACTTATTAAATATCTTCTAGTCTTACTTTAAAGCCTTTTTAAACTTACCTAGAAAGCCCTTATATAGGTTAACTAATAGTAGTCTTATTTATTATTATAATTATTACTACCTATATTACTATTATTACCTTAGCCTCTTTATTACTACTAGGATTACTCTAGCTACCTAGGTAGATATATACTAGAGCTAGGCTATTACCTTACTTACCTCCTACCTTATTAGTATTTAGTATTTCCTAGTTATTAAGTAGAAGTTAATTAGAAGAACTTCTAGAGTTTCTTTAATATAGTAAGTTAAGGTAGCTTTAAATACCCTTATAACTAGTTATAAGTATTATACTTAAAGATTATATAAGGTTTAGGTTAAGCCTACTACTTTATCCTTCCCTAATATATATTAACTAGTTAGACTAAATATTATAATAAGCTTAATACCCTAAAAGTATAACTCTTATATATCCTTAACCTTAGGCCTTTAGGCTTTTTTAATAGTTATACCTAGAGTCTAGGCTACTTTTACTACTTAGTTCTTAACTACTTAAAGTTATTTCTTCTACCTTAAGCCTAGTATTAATTAGACTTTAAAAAGTTAGATTTCTTATTTTAAATAAACTAATATATTATTAAGCTAGATTAGGCCTAGGTCTAGGCCTTAATTATACTAGAAGTATATAAAACTAAACTTTAATATAAAAAACTATAAGTTATTAACCTTTAATTACTTTTTATATATTTCCTATCTTTATTCTAACTATAAAATTACTATATTTATATTTAGTCTAATATTAAATAAGTTAGTATTATCTATAAACCTAATTATTATTAAGCTTAATACTATTTTAAAGGTAGTATATAGTAAGCTAGTAAAAAGGATAAAGAGAATTAGTAAGAATAGTAATTCCTAAAGTACTTCTTAAAGGACTAACCTAGCCTATATTAGGCTACTATTAAGCCTTAACTAGGCTAACCTATTAGCTAAAAAGGACTATATTAGGCTTAGTACCTTAGCTAAAAAACCTTATTATTAAAATATCTAGATAAAGAGGTTATAATTAATATTATTAAAAGTACTAATAATATCTAGCTATAATAGTAATATAATACTACCTTAGGCCTATACTAATCTAACTATTTCTAAAATTATAATAATAGTAATCTTAATTAACCTTCTTTACTTATTCTTTATTTAGCTATTAAGTAAAAGTTAGTTTAACTTTATTATAATTATAATCCTATTTACTATAATCTTCTTAAAAAGTTTATTTATAGTATTAAGAAGGGTAATAGGTTACTATCCCCTAGCTATATAAAGGTCCTTTAGTTATTTATCTAGCTTTTATAGAACTATAATAGTATTAGCCTTATACTAAGATAAAAAGTAACTAGCTTTAAATAAGGTATTATAAAATAAAGCTAAGACTTAATAAAATAGTAATCCTAAGGCCTATAAGAACCTATAAGGAACCCTATCTAGCCCTAGGGTATTCTAAGTTATATACCCCCTAAGTATTATTATAACCTCTTCTTTAGTAATTAACTTAAGAATCTTAATTATATCCTAGCTTACCCTTTATAGCTTTACTTTAAACTTAGACTATTTTTAGTTAAGTAGTATAGTATTTAAAAAGAACTTTTAACTAAGTATATTAACTTTCTCTTCTTATATAATAGCTATCTTACTATCTAGTCTAGTTAAGATTAGTATTATATTAAGAGTATATCTAGCTATATATCTTTTTACCTAGTAAAAGTGCTTTTAAAGCTTAAATATATCCTTTAAAGAACCTAGGTACTTCCTTTAGCTTTATAGCCTAGCCTTATATAAGGTCTTTACCTAGGCTATCTTTACCTTAACTATATATCCCTAATCTACTAGTACTCTTATATACTATACTATTTACTATACCCTCTTTATATTATTAATAATATTTACTACCTTTTAATTCTACTATAATAGTTATTATAATTAAGCTAAAGCTATAATAAGAATAGTTAATTAGATTATATTTTAAATAGTTATTATTAACTATTTATATATTATTTTAATCTTAAAGGGGTTATAAAATATTATCTTATTTAAAGGCTAAAGCTAGGCTACTACTTTAATAGTAGTTATATCTTTATCTATCTTTTTTTAATTTTTAGTTTATAAAGGTTCTATTTCTTTATATATATCTAGTATTAATAATTAGGGAATATAGTTAAACCTAATTAGGCTTTATAGTATAGTATTATATTATCTTTTTAAAAAGAAAGAAGCTTAAAATAAGTTAATTATATTTAAATATTTATCCTTTTTATACTATATACTTATTCTAAAAAGTATAACTAGCCTAGCTTTAAGTCTATCTATATACTTTATTATAGGTTTAGTAGTATTAAACTCTTATTTATAAAAGTCTTATATTAAATAGTAAATATTAAAGTCTTTTACTATAGCTCTTAGTATAGGCTTACTTACTCTTACTTTAAGTAAGAGAGTAACTAGGTTTAACCTAGGTTTAGTATAGATATTTATAATAACTAGTAGTAAAGAAAGGAATTAAATATAATAAGTATTCTTTAATAGAATAGTATTCTAAAGATTCCTTAATAATCTTTTATATATATAAGTTATAATATAGCCTTTTCTTTAAAGCCTTTAGTATAATACTAAGGCTAAGGTAAGAAGGGGCTAGCTTAGTACTACTTCTTAAAAGGCTAGAATATTTAGACTATTAAGAAGGTATAAGGCTATCTAGATATTATTATTATTTTTATAAATATTCTATAAAAAGATCTTTATTCTATTATCTAGGCTAAGCTAGTTTAAAAGTAGTTAGTATTAAGATTAATACTATTATTACTACTATTATAGGTTATCTAGTTAAGGTCTATAGTAATAAAGGGGGGGGTAGTATACTACTACTCCTTATTAAAAGAAACTATATTATATTTAACTATAATATATTTAGTCTCTTTACTAGGCTCTACCTAGTCCTAAGGGGTCTTTCCTATAGCTATAAGCTATTAATAACTTACTTAAGTAGTAAAGAGGCCCTTAGGCTTTAAGGCTTATACTTAGTTAGCTAATAGGTTTTAAACTAGGTAGGCTAGAGGTAATAAGCTTCCTAAGCCTAGATCTAGTACTCTTACTATATAGAGTAATTCCTAAACTATACTAAGTACCTTTCTTTATAGTTAATATATAATTCCTTTAATATATTAGTAATAGCTAGGTATACCTTTATATTAGTATAGGCTTAGTATAAAGGAGTTAGGCTTAAGCCTACTTTAGCTAGACTTAGCCTAAGGCTACTATAGGCATACCCTTAGTATACCCTCTTTATATACTATAGTAGATAAATAGACTAGCTTTTCCTCTTTTCTTACTTTATAAAAGAGTTAATACTATTATAATACCTATCTATAAATACCCTAAGGCTAGTTCTTAATAATTAACTCTCTTCTATATTAATACCTTTCCTACCTAGCTAAGAAAAAAGCTAGTAAAATAAAAGTAATAATAGTAGAACTATAACCTAAATAATAGTTACTAATAGCTAAAGCCTACTAAATACTTCTAGCCTAGACTATAGTTATAATAGAATAAAATATATTCTTAAAAAAGGAGCTATAATAACTATAAGACCTCTTTAATACCTAAGCTATAGCTAGCTAAAACCCTTAAGGCTAAATAGTAATACTAAGAAGTACCCCTTCTTTAGCTAACCTACTTATAATCTAGTAAAAGCCTTTACTTATAAAGAAAAAGTTTAATAGTAATCCTAAGGTATTTATAGAATAAAAGTAAGCTATAGTATATAAGCTAAAGACTAATATAGACTTTATTAACCCCTTAAAGTCTTAATTTATATATATTTAAGTAAACTTTAATACTATATTATAACTAAAAGTTATTATATACTTTAAAGTAAATAGCCTTTAAAGTATAGTAAACCTATATAAATTTCTAGAATACCTTAAGATAGTATTTAATAACCCTTATTAATAGTTTATAATAATAATAAACCTTAATATAATTTTATAAAGTAATAAGAAGTCTTTTAACTATTACTATATATACTTTAAATAAAAGTTAGCCTTAACTAATAGCCTTATATAGTTAAATAAGGTTAAGCTAAGTAAACTCTACTTTATACTATTAGTTATAATAAAGATACTTATAATTAGTTATAGTATTTTTTAAATAAACTATAATAATATAATCTAGGTACTTTAGGAGATAGTAATTAACTTTAAATTATATAGAATTAAGAAGTAATACTAGGTTAAACTATAATAAAGACTATAAGGGTAATATATAAACTATAAAGAAGATATCTAAATAATAGGTATTTATACCCTTAGAATTAAACTAGCTATTAGTAATTATTAAGCTAGATTAGGCCTAGGTCTAGGCCTTAATTATACTAGAAGTATATAAAACTAAACTTTAATATAAAAAACTATAAGTTATTAACTTTTAACTACTTTTTATATATTTCCTATCTTTATTCTAACTATAAAATTACTATATTTATATTTAGTTTAATATTAAATAAGTTAGTATTATCTATAAACCTAATTATTATTAAGCTTAATACTATTTTAAAGGTAGTATATAGTAAGCTAGTAAAAAGGATAAAGAGAATTAGTAAGAATAGTAATTCCTAAAGTACTTCTTAAAGGACTAACCTAGCCTATATTAGGCTACTATTAAGCCTTAACTAGGCTAACCTATTAGCTAAAAAGGACTATATTAGGCTTAGTACCTTAGCTAAAAAACCTTATTATTAAAATATCTAGATAAAGAGGTTATAATTAATATTATTAAAAGTACTAATAATATCTAGCTATAATAGTAATATAATACTACCTTAGGCCTATACTAATCTAACTATTTCTAAAAAAAGATAGCTAAATAAATAAATACTAAACTATTCCTTATCCTTACTATTCTAAAGGTATATATACTAATAAATACCCTTATTAACTTAGGCTATAAATACTATAAAGTAATATAGAAAAGGGTAGTAAATAGATTATATTTTAAAAGAATCCTACTATTAATTAAATAAAGAATTAAGCTAACTATAAAGGAAAAGGTACTAGAGTTTATAATATTTAATATAATAAAGGTTAGAGTAGATATTAATAGCTAGGTATTCCTAGTCCTACTCTATATAATACCTATATTATTAAGGCTAATAATACTTAGACTACCTTAGCTTATTTACTATAGGCTAATAATAAATATAAAAAAGGGTTTTATTTACTTTAAAATAAAGCTATATTAAAAAATATATATAAAGGACTATAGGAAGAATAAGGAAGGCTTAGTACTACTTAGTAGAAGCTAGTTTTATTACTAGCTTAAGGTAGACTTTAAGGAATACTATAAGGTAATATAGATTATATTAATAAGTATTTATAAGATTAATACTATTCTTTATTAAGAGCTAGTTAGGGAATAGATAGTCCCTTAGTAATATAAGGAGTTTAAAGACCTTTTCTAAAAAGAGGATATAGTAGTATTACTACCTTATTAAAAAGGGTTTAACTATAAAATTAAAATTAAAACTAAGCTAAATAGTATACTAGAATAGCTACTATATAGCTACCTTTACTATATACCTTAGGACTAGTTACTAGAACTATAGAAGTAGCTAATATCTTTACTAGATAAGGGCTAAATAAGAGTAAGCTTATCCTTAGCTATAGTATTAGTACTTTTAATAAAGAAGTTAAATAGAAGGTAGTATTTCTATATAAACTATAAGGGGCTTAATATAATCTTAAAAGATAATAAATACCTACTTTTACTTATTAAAGAAATACTATAAGCCTTTTTAATAGTAAAGTAGTATATAAAGCTTAATATCTATTTAGTATTCTATAGGCTATAGATAAAGATAAGGTCTAAAAAGTTTATAGCTTTTTAGACCTAGTTTAGCCTCTTTAAGTAGCTTATATACCCTTTTAGTTTCTTTAAAGTACTAATAATATTCTAGTAGTATATTAACTATATACTAAGTAACTCCCTTAATAAATATATAATAGCCTACCTTAATAATATCTTAATCTATACCTTAAGGTTCTTATAAGATTATAAAGAGAAAGTATAGGTAATTTTAGGCTATCTTAAGAATATTAGTCTTTATATAGACTTAGCTAAGTATAACTTCTTTATAAAAATAGTAAAATACTTAAGATTTATTATATAGGTAGGGGTCTTATTAAAGCTAGACTTAAAGAAGATATATATAATTTATAATTAAGAAGTACCTATTTTAATAAAAAGGGTTTAAAGCTTTAATAAATTTATAAACTTCTATTATAACTTTATTCTAGACTTCTTAACTATATAAGAGCTACTTACCTAGCTAATAAAGAAGGGTATATTATTTATATAGAATAAAGAGAAGGTAACTATATTTAAAATACTAAAATTATTATTCTTATTAAGCCTATACCTAAGCCTTTAAGACCTAATAAGAGAGATACTAATAAAACTAAATACCTTTAGTATAGAACTAGGTAGCTACCTATTATAAGTTAATAAGGATAGGGTTCTTTAACTAGTAGCCTATTACTTTACTAAGCTATTAACTATAGAATAAAACTATATAATCTATAATAAAGAGCTCCTAGTAGTTATTATATACCTTAAAGTATAAAAGTTTAAGCTTTAAGGGTAAAAAAACCCCTTTATAATCTTAACTAATTATAAAAACCTTAAATACTTTATAAAGCTATACTTACTATTAGAATAATAGACTAGGTAGGTAAAGTTCCTTTCTTAGTTTTAATTCTAGCTATACTACTAATCTAAACTATTAATATAATAACTAAATACCCTTAACTAGTAAGAGGTATATAAAGATAACCTAGAGAGGCCTTTAAAGGAGATTATAAGGCTAATTAATATTATAGTAATTATAGTAATAAGTATAAGTAAATAATACCTATTACTATTCTTAAACCTAGAGCTCTTAGTATTATAAGAAGATAGTATAGTAGTAAACCTAAGCTACTTTACTAAATTAATAGCTATATATTAAGGTACTTAGTCCTTTTTAGAGGAGGCTAAGACCTATAAATAAGTTATAGACTATACTATTTCTACCTACTAAGGGCTTTAGTTTAGAGGCTACCTATAGATTCTAAGCTAGGAACTATTAATAACTACCCTAATAAAGAGGGTATACTCCTTACCTATAATAGTATACCTAGAGAAGAATACTATATTCCTACTACTTATATAGAATTACTATTAATTAGGAATATCTTAAAATATAGTATATTATATTTAGAATTATAAGTATTTTAAAATATATAAGTTAAAGAAACTATACTAAGGACTTCTATAGCTAATTCCTATTAAGAAGTAATATTAGTAATAAATCTTAATTAACTTTATAATAAACCTACTAGCCTAAAAGGAAGGCTAGCTATATTTCTTAATAATAATTACTAACTAACTATTAAAGTATATCTAGCTTAAGATAATAAACTTTATAATAGTAAAAAACTATATAATATAGTTCTTTTTATACTAATAATACTTTTATAAATTCTCTAACTAGGTTAATAAGTAATAAAGGTTTAAACTAGGTTAATAAGTTCTAAAAGATACTATACTACCTAACTAGTACTAAATAGCTCCTATTAATAGCTTTCTACCCCTAAATAGATAGTAAGATAAAGTAAGTAAACTAGGAAGTATAGGTAGTACTTTAAGTACTAATTATATACTCCTAGTATAACTAGCCTACCTAGTTACTAATAGCTTAGTTTATACTTAATAACTAAAACTTATTTATTATAAGCTTTAGTCTAAACTTCCTACTATATAGCTACTATAAGTTAGCTATATAGTTTATAATAAAGCTATTAATACTTCTTAAGTCTCTTATAAAGAGAGTAAAGATATTCTTTAAGTATATTAAGAAGGGCTTAAAGCTAGCCTAGGCTATAATTATATATACCTAATAGTAAGTTAAGAAGGCTATAAATAACTTCTAATACTTTATAGAATACTTTTAAAAAAAGAATAAAGTATAACTCTCTTTATATAATATTATAATAATATAGCTAAATAAAAAACTTAACTAAATCTAGGTAAAATATATAGTAATAATAATCTTAATATTATTAATAATAACCTTTAATATACTTAGAAACCTTTATAAGATATTCTATATTAACTTTATTAAATAAACTATAAATAATCCCCTTTTATTCTAAATATAAAGTAACTAGGCCTTTAAGCTAATACTAATTAAAAATAAGCTAGGCCTAAGGCTAACCTAAGAATATACTATTAAGGAAATTCTATATATATACTACCTACTAGGATAGGGCTATAGGAAAAAGGTACTTATTAAATAAGTAAGGTATTAAGACCTAACCTAAAAACTATTAAAGGTATTATAAGATAGTACTATACTTATAAGGTTTAAAGAATAATAAGGTAATATTTAAAATAATAATAAACTATATATAGCCTACCTTTATAAGACTAAATAAGTATAGTTTATTAGCTAATAATTAAGACTATAATAAGTATAATATAAAGATATAATACTTTATATAAATAAAGCTAGGTATTATACTAAGGATAGTAAGGATTTATAAGATAATAAAAAGTAATAATTCTTTTATTCTAAAAAGAGTATACCTTTATACTTATAGCTTTACTAGGTCCTTACTAGGCCCCTTAGTATATATAGCCTAAGCTATTAAAGGTTATTAATAAAAATAAAAAAGTAATATTAAAAATATAAATTATAAGTATATTAGTACTATATTAAGACTATAATATATTAACTAAGTATAGTAAAAATAAAAAAAAAAGAAAAGAAAAGATATAAAAATATAAAACTAGGGGTATATTAATACTATATTATTTTAAAAGTATAACTATATAGTAATAAAGTAAAGAAGAAAAGATAGTATAATATACTTATACTTATAATATAAATTCTTAAAGCTCTTTATTACTATTATTAATATTTTTAATAATAGCTATTAGATTAGAAAAGGTAAGGGTAATATTACTATTAGCTAGGTTATAAAGTAGTAGTAAAGGAGGGGGTAGGTATATCTAGATAGGTAATATTAAGTAATTATTAAGTAAGAAAGAATAATAATAGGAGGGGGAATAATAGTAATATAAGTATAAATAGGAGTAAAAGTAATAATAATATAAATAAGAATAGTATAAGTTACTATAATAGTAGTAATAATAGCTACTAGACTAGTAGTATAAGGAGTAGCTATAATCTAAATTATAATACTTAATAGCTTAATAGCTAAGTATTAAGGGGGTAGCTAGGTATTATAATATTACTAGGATAGTATTATTAATAGCCTCTTAGTATATAGCTTAGGCTTATATTATTCTCTATTAAGATATAAATAGTAAACTAGAAAGAAAGTATATATACTTATTATAAATATAATAAAGTTTTAGTTAATCTAACCTAATACTATATAGGTAAGGCTACTAAAGCTACTATTAGTATAATAGCCTTAAGGTATTATTACTATTATAGTATTAGTAACTAAAGTAATAACTAGTATAATACCTAGAGTACTAGGTAGAGGTAAGGTACTAGTTAGGTTTATATAGGTATTAGCTAAAGTACTAGTAAAATAGTCCTAGGTATATACCTATATAGCTATTAAAACTATATATTTATACCCCTTAGTATATATAATACTAGTTACTAGTATTATAATAGCCTTATTACTATTAATAAGTATTACTAAAGTATATATATACTAGTATAGGTTAGGACTATTTATAAATAGGATAGGCTTCTAAATATAGAACTAGTAGCTTATAGTATAGGTAGTATACCTATTATTAGTATTTATAATATAATTTAGTACTATTATTTAGTATAAGTATAGAAAATATATAATATATAGGAAGTCTAGCTTATTATTAAACTAATACTCTTTATTATTAAAATTACTTTATAAAGTATAGTTATAAATTATTTAATAGCCCTTTTTATACCCTTTTAGGCTTTTATTATTACTAAGTAATAATAGTAAGGGTAGTATAGTAATAGTAGTTAATATTATAGGTTATTACTATTATATTTATATATTATTATAAAATTATTTATAGTTTAAGGAGGAGTATTTTAAGAGTATAGAGTTAATTAAAGGTTATAAGAAGTAAAAGAATAAAGTAAGTTAAGGAAAGGAGTAAGGGATTTATTTATAAAAAAAAAGGCTAACTAGGCTAAGAAATACCCCTTACTTTAAATATATTAATAATATAGTATATATATAATATACCTTACCTAATAATAATAAGAAAATAATTTACTATACCTAAGTAATAACTAATAGTACTAGGAAGCTAAATATAATATAACTAGCTATAGGTAAAGTAAGAGTAGGGCTAGTAAATACTAGCTACCTAGATAGCTATACCTAAAATAAAGGTAATTATAATATATAGACTACCTAAAAGAAATTCTTAAGTATAAAGGCTATAGTAAAAAGTAAGTAAACTAGGGTTACTATAAGAATATTCTTTAATAATATATATATAGGCTATAAAAGTATAGACCCTAGGTAATAACTTAGTATAGGTATAGAGTATATATTAAATATATACTAGCTTAAGTAAGTAAGGTATAGTAAGCCTATATTAACTTAGGTAATTATAGTTAATATAACTAAGGCGCTACTAAAAAGGGGGGGTATATAAAGGAGTTAGGCTTAAGCCTACTCTAGCTAGACTTAGCCTAAGGCTACTATAGGCACACCCCTAGTATACCCCCTTTATATACTATAATAGATAGATAGACTAGCTTTTCCTTCTTTCTTACTTTATAAGAGAGTTAATACTATTATAACGCCTATTTATAGATACCCTAGGGCTAATCCTTAATACTTAGCCTATATACTAGCTATACTTATCTATCTTTATTATATAGAATTATATAATATATTTAAACCTATAGTATTTATAGTACTAAGTAGCCTAGACTAATTCTATATAGGGTTTATACTTAAATACTTATAAATTAAAGTAAATACCCTATTAATATAGTTAATTAGCTATAGTTATATTATAAATACTAATAACTAATAATACCTTTATACTAAATTTAACCTAAAGGTAGTATACCTTAGTTATAACTATATTAGCCTTATTAAATACTACTAGTATAGTAGTAAGGTTAATAGTATTATTTAGTATTTTAGCTAAAGGTATACTTTTTACTACTATTAAGTATATATAGTAGGATAGCTATACTTCTAGCCTAAATATATTCTTAACTTAGTATATATTATTTATAAATACCTTTATATCCTAGTAGAATAAAAACACTATATCTCTAGATAGGAGCTAGTAAGTAGCTACTATAGTATTCTTTTAAAGGGATTAGTTTACTATTATAACTATCTTTACTAGCTTTATAGCCTATACCTTAGCTTAATATTCCTTAGTACTAATAATTAGTTCCTTATTATACTAGGCTAAGACTAGCTTTACCTAGGTATCTTCTTAGGTTCTACCTTAAACTATATCTATATAGGTCCTTTTTAATATAAAGCCTAGCTATATAATTATCTTCTTTATAATATTCTAAATTACTTTAGTAGTTATAAGTAGTCTTAGCTTAAGGCTAGTATATACTTATAACTATTCTAGAAGGGCTTCTACCTAGAGCTTATTATCTTTATTTATTAAGAAGAGGAGCTTTTTTATAATAGTTAACTAGGTTTTAGGTTTCTTCTAGGTAGGTACTACCTTAAGTTTAGTTAGTTAAGTCTTATTAGTCTTAATATATTTAGATATATCTTTAGTAGTCTTTTTATTACTACCTACCTTAACTATAGTATAGCTCTTATTTAGTATTATTTCTAAGCTAGGCCTAATATTATTTTACTTCTTACTTACTTTTTATTAATTTTATTAATATTATAGGCTTACTATAAGTATATACTAATTCTAGGTATATAATATTGATTGTTTATAATATTTTAAATTAATATATATTATATATTATATATAATTATAATATATATATATTATAAAGATTTATATAATAAGGTAACTTATTATATAAATTCTATTCTAATATATATATAATAAGATAACTTATTATATATATATTTATACTATATAATAGTATAAGAAAAATACTTTATAATATAAGCTTATATATAACTATTTATATTATATAATATAAAATAGGATTATCAATTATTATAACTTTTAATATTTATATTATACCTTTATAGTATAGTAGTTCTATAGTATAGAGTTCTATATAGGTTAGTATATAGATTGCTAGTTTAAATCTAGCTAGAGGCACCCTAAACAATTTTTCTAAAAGTTAAGTAGTATAGCCTAGCCCTATAACTAACTTATAAGGGAATATAGGTAAGGTAACTATAGTAGGCTGTGACGGACTGGCCCCAGAGGAACTTCGGGGGCAACCAGCCCCGCAGCCGTCAGTAGCCTTACGGCCACAACCCCCTTAACCATAAGGCCAAAAGGATTCGTAACAACAATACTGACCGATTGTTGCCTGGTTGCACCTATAAGGGCCCCCTTTAGGGGCTCCGCGCCAGCCACTCTTAGAAGGCGCTAGGCCAGAGCCCAGCCCGTAATATAGGCTAGGGTAAAAGCTAGAAGGTAATATATACTAACTACTATACTACCCTAGCCCTTAATAGATAGAATAAGGCTAAAAACTATATATATACTATAGTATATAATCTTATAAAAGGTACTAATAATAAAGAACTATTTTACTACTTAGATATATATATAAATAATAAGTAAATTAATATATCTAAATAGTTAATAATTAATAAAAGATATAGAAAGATATTTATTAAGGTAGTAGCCTAGAAACCTACTTATTAAGAATACTAAATACTATTAAAGTTATTAGGAATTATTATATAATAGTAGATTAGTATATAGAAGAGGCTAGTTTTTACCTAGGTAGCTTTAGGTTTATACCTAGTATAGTAAGGTACTAGTATAAGGGATTTACTACTATAGTTTTTCTAGTATTTATAAGTTTATTAAGATACTAGAAGGATTATAAGGTTTAATTAAGGTAATTTAATAAATAAATATTTTTACTAAGCCTTTAGGCTTAAATAAATTTAATAGTTTCCTTAATAAATTATTTCTAGGTAATATACCTAATTAATAAGATTTAATAAAATATTAAATACTAAGGTTTTTATAAACTATATAAATAAATAGTTTTTTCCTTATATATATATATATATATAAATAAG
>NW_006271975.1:385924-388675 GCF_000225605.1 Cordyceps militaris CM01 | reverse complement strand
TAAGGTTTTATTAACTATATAAATAAATAGTTTTTCCTTATATATATATATATATATAAATAAGTTTTTTTACCTAAATAATAAAGGTTTTTCTTATTATAATACTAATAGACTTTAATAACTATAATATAGGTTAAATTTCCTATATATTATAATAGGTTAAAATTCCTATATACTATAAAGATTTTAAGTTTTAATCCCTATATATAATATAATACTATATAATAATAGGTTTAAATCCCTATATATAACTAGGTTTTTTATATATTTTATATATATAATTTTTCCTATTTTATAATACTTTTACTTAAAAAAATATAAATTTAAGATATATTCTTTATAAAGGGATATAAGGAATAAAGGTATAATTATATATACTATAAAAATACCCTAATTTTTCCTATTATAATAAACCTACCTTTACTTACTAAGAATAACTATAATATAAATTATAAGGGAGTTATATATTAGCTAGATACTTTAAAATACCTTTAATACCTCTTTTTAAATACTTTAAAATACCTATATTAGCCTTATATTAAAGTATTTAGTAGTTATTAAAAAGCTAAAGAAAGATCTTTAAAGTCTTTAGCTATAAAGTATAGTAATTCCTTTATATAATTTATATATAATCTTTATAGCTATTAATATTATAATTCTTCTTTCTTTTTTTTTTACCTACTTAATTTACTTTTCCTATTTATAATTTATATTTAATAAACTTTCTACTTCTTTTATTTAAGTATTTTATATACCTTAATATATATTAATTAAAAATACTAATTAAACTTTAATTAGTTATAATATAAGTTTATACTATTTTTTAATAATATATCCTAATAATAAAAAATAATAAACTAATAACTTCTTATAAATTCTAATTTAAAAATAAACTTAATCTTAATTATTTATAAATTATAAATAGTTATAAGTAATAAAAGACCTTTTATTATATTTTAAGAATAATTCTTAAAACTATTTTATATATCTTAATTAAAAAAAAAAACTAAACTAACTATATTATCTTAAATACTAATAAACCTAATAAACTAATAGTTATTAATAGCCTTTATAGTATAGTAGTTCTATACTAGATAGTTCTATATAGATTAGTATATAGATTACTAGTTTAAATCTAGCTAAAAGTACCTTAAATAATTTTTCTAAAAGTAAAATAGTATAACCTACCTTTATAACTAACTTATAAGGAAATATAGGTAAGGTAACTATAAAGTTAACTAAGGTAAAAGCTAGAAAGTAATATATACTAACTACTATATTATCTTAACTCTTAATAAATAAAATAAAGCTAAAAACTATATATATACTATAATATATACTTATAAATAAGTATTATAATAAAAGACTATTTTATTATTTAGATATATATATAAATAGTAAGTAATTTAATATACCTAGATAGTTAATAAATAATAAAAAATATAGAGTAATATAGATTAAGGTAATAGCCTAAAAACCTACTTACTAAAAATATATTAAATACTATTAACTATTATTAAGAATTATTATATAATAGTAAATTAATATATAGGAAAGGCTAGTTTTTACCTAAGTAGCTTTAGGTCTATACTTAGTATAGTAAGGTATTAGTATAAGGAATTTATTATTATAGTTTTTCTAGTATTTATAAGTTTATTAAGGTACTAAAAGAATTATAAGGTTTAATTAAGGTAATTTAATAAATAAATAATAATTATTAATAATATTATCTTTTATAAATACCTTAATTAGCTATTTAAAGATTTTAAATATAATCTTTTTTAGTTATAATAAAATAACTCTATTTTAAGCTATAAAAGTAAAACTATATATT
Organism: Cordyceps militaris CM01; assembly: GCF_000225605.1. Taxonomy (NCBI): domain Eukaryota; kingdom Fungi; phylum Ascomycota; class Sordariomycetes; order Hypocreales; family Cordycipitaceae; genus Cordyceps; species Cordyceps militaris. The sequence goes on along the minus strand of NW_006271975.1, from coordinate 386,841 downwards.
ACTTTTTAAGTTAATAAGTAATTAGTAGGAAATAAGAATATATAGAAATTACTTTAATTACCTATAACTTACTAATAAATAAAAGCTTAATAGTAAAATACTATAATATACTTACTATCTTAACTATAAAGCCTAAGTAAATAATACTCTTTATATTCTTTATATTCTTTATATTAATAACTTATTAGCTAAAAAGAACTATATTAAGTCTAATACCTTAGCTAGAAAACCTTATTATTAGAATATCTAGATAAGAAGGTTATAATTAATATTATTAAAAATACTAATAATATCTAGTTATATAGTAATATAGTATTATCTTAAGCCTATATTAATCTAATTCTTTTTAAAATTATAATAATAATAATCTTAATTAACCTCTTTTACCTATTCTTTATCTAACTATTAGGTAGAAGCTAGTATAACTCTACTATAGTTATAATTCTATTTACTATAATCTTCTTAAGAAGTTTACTTATAGTATTAAAAAGGGTAATAAGTTATTATCCCCTAATTATATAAAGATTCTTTAGTTCCTTATCTAGTTTTTATAGAACTATAGTAGTATTAGCTTTATACTAGAATAAAAAGTAACTAGCTTTAAGTAAGGTATTATAAAGTAAAACTAAAACTTAATAAAGTAGTAATCTTAAGGCTTATAAAAACCTATAAGGAATTCTATTTAGCCTTAAAGTATTCTAAATTATATACTTTTTAAATATTATTATAATATTCTAAATAAGATAAATAAAATAAATAAAATAAATAAGATAAATAAGATAAATAAAATAAAAGTAATAAGAAAAATTAAAAAAATAAAAAATATTAAAAAGATTAGAAAAAAATTAAAAATTAAAAAAATTAGAAAAATAAAAAAAATATAAAAGATTAGAAAAATTAGAAAAATTAGAAAAATT
>NW_006271975.1:333849-385824 GCF_000225605.1 Cordyceps militaris CM01 | reverse complement strand
AAAAAAAATTAGAAAAATTAGAAAAATTAGAAAGATTAGAAAAATTAAAAAGATTAGAAAAATTAAAAGAATTAAAAAATTAGAAAAATTAAAAAAAATTATAAAAATTAAAAAAATTAAAAGAATTAAAAATATTATTATTATTATTATATTATACTAATTAGACTAGGTAGTCTATCTAATACCTCTATAGTTTATAAGATAAAAAAAAACTAAAGTACTTAGAGGAAAAACCCTAGCTTTAGTATAGGTTTAGTATAATCTTAAAGTAATTCTTAATAAAGAGTAGTATACTTTTTATCTTAATAAAAGATAATAATAATAAGTATAAATATATAAAACTTAGTAGGCTAATAGACCTACCTATCCCCTACTTAACCCCCTTAACCTCCTCCCCTTATAGCCCTATCCTAGCCTAGGCTAGGTACTATATATAGTTAAGGTCCCTCCTAAATCCTAATCCCTAGATACTTCGAAGTATAAGTAGGTATGGCGATGGCTATAGGGGCCGCGATACCTACCCCTATTATTCCTCTCTTTAGCTTCTATAGTTTGTTTTCTATGTTATCTATACTAAATAAATTAGAAAAATTAAAAAAAATTAGAAAAATTAAAAAAATTATAAAAGATAATTATATAATTAAACCTTATATTAAAAGGAATCTATATAAATATAATATAAAAAAGAATCTAAGAAGATACCTAAATAAAGTTAGTTTTAATCTAGTATAATAAAGAATTAATTATTAATATTAAAGACTATTAAGCTAAGGTATAGGCTTTAAAGCTAATAAAGGTAGTTATAATAATAAACTAATTCCTTTAAAAGAATACTATAATAGCTACTTATTAGCTTTTATTTATAAATATAGTACTTTTATTCTATTAAGATATAAAAGTATTTATTAATAATATATATTAAATTAAAAATATATTTAAGCTAAAAGTATAGCTATCTTACTATATATACTTAATAGTAATAAAAGGTATATTTCTAGTTAAAATACTAAATAATACTATTAACCTTATTATTATATTTAGAAGAGATTACTAGAAGAGACTAATTTGATTGTTATTTGCTTTATTTTATTGTGTTAGAATACACCTTGATTCCAATAGATATCATCAAGCATAAGACCTTATATTCGCATAGAAACAGAGTAAGCGTTGTTAGATCTCCTCCTCTAGAGAGCCCTGGATCACATATGCCAGGAGAAGTTTGCCAAGCAACTCCATGTGCTTGTCACGAGCCACCATAAAAGGCCCTTGCTGGTCCATTTTCAGAAAACCCTCGTCATTTTTGATATCCTCGTCCTCCTGTGTCGTGTCTGTCCAGTCACAGATATAGCGAACGTACGCTGGACGAAACGAGGCGACGGTGCAAAACACTTCGTCCTTATCCTGCGACAGCAGCAGGCGCCGGTACATGCGCTCCGGGGGGGCCGTCCTCGCGTCCGCGGGCGGGAACTGCGAGATCCACGCCGCCATCTGCGCCGTCTCCTGCATGGAGACGGCGCTGTTGACCTTGATGCTATCATTGCGATTGTACGGCTTGACCTCGACAATAGAGACGTTATCCCCCCCGACGGTATAGGTTCCGTCCACGCGCGCCTCAAACACCTTTTCAGCATTACGGTCACGTACACAAAACGGCTGCCGGTATAGTGACCACTTGCCCTGGGCCTCGTTAAAAGTGAGTGTAAGTACGTTAAGTAGGAGAATAAGGGCTGTGTTGACAATCTGCTCGTCCTGAACCGCGCGGTTCTTTTCCGGGTCATCCCATTCCGGGTCCGGGTTTGAAGAGTAGTTGGACTCAGTTCTTTCGCGCCATTCAGCACCGCTAATCGCAAGGGACGTCATGCCCGCGGTGAGCTTCTCTGGCGTCGATGGGACAACCGGCAGGGAATCGTCCGGTGCGGAGGTATCCCCGATCCAGTCCGGGATAATGTGCTGCCGCTCTGGTCCCGGTGCATCACCCACGCCGACGCCGGCCGGTGGCTGGGCGTCTGGTCCCGGTGCATCACCCACGCCGACGCCGGCCGGTGGCTGGGCGTCTGGTCCCGGTGCATCACCTGCGCCGACGCCGGCTGGTGGCTGGGCGTCTGGTCCCGGTGCATCACCTACGCCGCCACCGGCCGATGGCTGGGCGGGACTACCAGAAGCTGAATCCGTAGGTGCGGGAGCATAGTTGACCGGCTTCCGAGGTCGTAGCTTCATAGGCGAGTTGTTGACCTTATCAATGCCTCCACAGTCCGGGGTTGTTTTCACTTCAGTGCAGAGATGCTGATAGTATCGTACTAGTCCCGTAGACCCCTGGGGAAATATTGTATTATCTCTATAGATAAGTTAATAAAATATAAGAAATTAGAAGATTAGAAAGAAGGATATAACTACCGAATCGACGCTAGATAATACGCCCAGTCACTAGACCTAGATAGTAGGTCTTGGGCAACCTGCATGTTCTTGGGGCGTAAGTACGTGGAAAAGGCTGGCGGGCGAGTAGTGGACCGGGTAGAGCCTAATTCCGCGTAACTCCAAAGCGTTCGAAGAAGCAAGTACTGGGGCAACTCTATCTTTGATGCTGACTGGGCTGCTGCAAAATTGTGGATAGTGCCATAGGCCTGTTGATCTTCGACGTTATCAACCCACTGTTTGAAGTTCGCGGGCAGTGTAGCAGCTATAATTCGAGCCGCTGGAGCCAGACCTGTTTGATCCTTTTGAGCCGCGGCCATTTCAGCTATGCAAAAGAAGACCAAGATAACGAAGATAACGAAGATAATAAAGATAACAAAGATGTCGTAAATAAGACGAACAAAGATGGATAAGGAAAATCATGAATGTTAAGAAAAAACAGTAGAAACAAGAGTTACTAGCCAGACCGACTATTCACGTGATTACCCCTCTATTCCAGAAAGGTTAGTCTATTACAGTACTTATCAAACAGCGCTGTTACGCACCAAACCCTAAGTACCATACTAGCAATAGTTATAGCCCCTTTTTTTCCCTTATCGTCACCGTTTAACGCCACAACTTGACTCCTTTAACATCTCTTTCCGCCATAATAAATTACTCTAAGGGCGAGCAAATTCCGCCGCCGCCGGCTTTATTAACATACGAATCAATTTTAAAGCGAATTAAGCGAATTAAGGGCTGCCGGGAGGCCCTAAGGCGGCCGTCCTCAAGAGAGTGTGTGTGTCGCTGCGTGGCGGGGTAGTCACTTGATAAATAAAATCCATCGTTTTGAAGGTACTTCTATTTGTATGTGAATTACACGTAAAACCATATACCTTGGTCAGCCCCATTTTTCTGGAATCACGTGGACAGTCCGTCTAGCAGGATGAGTCGGATGAGTCGTGTCATCCATCATCCAACACCCAACATTCCATCACTTGTGCGTGTACGCCCCCTATTCGCCCAGCACCACTGTCGCGTGATCCTGCTGTGGATTTCCTTCACCGCTGTCGCTGGTACCAGCTCTACCACCTCTACCAAAAATGTTGGCCGCCGCCCATCTTCGCGATTCCCGAAAAGGCATTCAGAAAAAGGATGCGCTTGAGCAATGCATGTGGGACATGATTAGGCGTCGCATCGACCCCCTCACTAAGTCCTCTGCCCACCGTATCAGCCCCGAGCAGCTGCGCGCTGAGTGGAACATCGTCGTTCAGAAACTTGATCTTGATACCGGCCGGCCGGACCACGGCGAGACCTTTATCCAACCCATCCCTATCCATCAGATCGACAGCTGGATCAAGGAATTCCGGCCCTTAGAATACCCCTCTAGAAGGCCGTATGACTATGACTTGTTTGACATCTATGATCGAGTCGAAGACGCCGGCGAGGGAAAGGAGATTTCGCGAGGCATATCCCGCATGGTTAAAAATTATACAATGAGGAGCCATTCCTGTGGGTGCGGCTTCATATTATGGAATAAGACAAACTGGCGCGAATGCTTGTAAGTCCAGACTCTTGCGTCACGGCTGCGGCCAGGCTGAAGCTAACAGTGTGTATAAAGACCTACTACGGATCGTCTTTCCTTCAGGTCGGAGAAGCACAACTGGTACGTCAGCACGATAATATACCAGCGTAACCCCGCTCTTGGCAACCGCTATATCAGCCCTACGCTCCCGCATATAAGCTGCTTTCTCCACGACGACGAGATGCTCCAAGATGACGGGTCCCTATCCCACGCCGAGCTTAACACTATCATGATATTAGCGTTGCAGCAGGCGAGTCATTGCACTTATCGCCACGCTGCCGTTATTCCAGTAGGTGTTCCGAAGCTTCTGCCTAACGAGTTAGTCTCGCTAATATCCCCTAAGATTGTCGTATTTTCCTGCGCTGGACGCCACCTCCGCATTGTTCAGGCCTGCATCGACTTTAAGCACTATCACTTCGACATACGCTGCTCAGAGATTCTCAACTTCAACGAGGGAGGCATACGCGGCACTGACGAAAACCTGCGGCGCTTCTATACCCTCCTTGGCTGGGTGCTTGGTGAACCTGTTGGAAATGTTGAGAAATCGCAAAGTCTCAGCTAGGACAAAGTTAACGGAGCGATGCTTGTATAAAGTGGTACTCGTGAAGCACGGTAAGCCATCCTAATGTAGTAATTTCAGTGTTCCTGGACCGCTAGTTTAATGTGCAGTTGGTCATGTCCGTCCGAGCATTGCGCGTAGTTTCCCGAGTCACTCCAGCGTGTGCCAAGCGAGCCCTGCATCGCTGCAGCCTGCCAGCTCCTTTTTAAAGTCTCTCATACACCTGCAGATTCTACAACGAATCACTTCGCCTAGAAAAGTTTCCGGGGTGTAGGGCGTTTGCTGGTAGTTAAAAACCCCCCCGTCGTCAATCAGGCAGCCGTAATCAACCGCGCCGTGCGGGCGCACGGCGCGGAGAGCGCCCCAATAACAAGCCCAGTCGTCCGGGTGATTGCAAATCCTCCACTAGCACAAACAGGCAGCCGCTTTTCTTGCTTTCCAGTCCGGGGACAACACGTATCAGTGCACTTGCCAGGCAGCTGTCAAACGAGGGGGGGGGGAGGGGATCACTGCTCCGGGTGACGGCAACCCTTTTGCTCTTGACGGAGTCAGCGCCCCGATGAAAAGTATTAAAAAGCACGCGAGCCGCCCCTCGTAAATCCGGCAGCAAGCCAAGCTGCTGCATCCTCATTGTCTACACTTGTCTGTCCGATGAAGCAGGAAGCGCAAGAAAAGCCCGGCGCCGCCACGGCGGGCACCTCGACACCCGCTCTGGCCCTGCCGGACGCGGAGAAGCAGCAGCCAGAGGAACAAGCGCCGGCTGCAAGCCTGACGCTCCATGGAGCGCGGCTGTGGCTCATTCTCGCCGTCTTGTGTCTGAGTATCTATCTCCTGGCACTGGAGCTCACGATGCTGTCGACCGTCGTCCCGACGCTGACGGACGAGTTTGGTACTGTTGCCGACATCTCCTGGTACGAGGCAGCATACGTTCTTCCCCTGTGAGTTGCTCTTCACTTCTTACGCTATTGCGAGTGATGATGAGAAGAAACGGCTGTTAATCAATTTTTATTTTTTTTATTTTTCTTTTCTACTAGGTGTGTCTTGATGCCCGTCGTCGCCAAGTTGTATGACCAGTTCCGCATCAAACACGTCTATCTCGCCTGCATGCTTTTTTTTGAACTCGGTCTCGTCATCTGCGCCGTTGCAGAGTCCAGTCGCGTCTTTATCCTCGGACGCGCGCTCAACGGTCTTGGCGCGTCTGGGCAGTTCAACGGCTGCATCATCGTCCTGAGCAGCGTGTGCGACGCCAGTATCCGCCCGCTTGCCACATCCCTAGTAATGTCCATGCTGCCCATAGGGTCGATGACGGGGCCGATTATTGCTGGAGTCGTGACTGCACGAATTGGTTGGCGTTGGTGTAAGTGCCGCTCGCTGCTGCGTCCTTTCTCACACTCCATTCCATCCTCTCCTCTTATTCATTTCACGTACGCTTCCTTCATTTCACTGACGTACATTAGGTTTCTGGATACTCGTACCCATGGGGGCCGGCGTCATCATCATCTTCGCCATTGTCAAAATAGCAGAGCAGAGCGAGAAGCCCGCATTTCGCGAGGGCCTTCAGAGACTGCCACGTACGCTCGACCCCGTTGGCTTCCTCCTCTTCGCCGGCAGCGTCACCATGTTCCTGCTAGCCCTAACATGGGGTGGAAACAAGGCGTCTTGGTCGTCTGCCACCATCATCGGCCTACTTTGCGGCGCCTTGGTCACGATATTCGTGTTTTGCGCGTGGACGTGGCGCCAAGGCGACAAGGCCCTGATGCCGACCTCTAGCCTGACGCAGCGCTCAGTCTATGTTAGCTGCATCGTGATATTCCTCCAGGGTGGCGCCTCGCAGGCAACGCCGTTTTTTTTACCACTCTGGTTTCAGGCGATCAAAGGCGACAATCCTAGTCAAAGCGCTATTCACCTACTGCCATCGCTGGCTACTTCGGTGGTCGCCATGCTTTGTTATGGCGCGCTGGTAAGCAAGCTGCGCTACATTCCTCCTTGGGCCATCGCAGGCAGTCTTGTGGCGGGTGTTGGCTCAGGCCTCTGCACGACCCTGGCCCCCAACACCTCTGTCGGTAAATGGGTTGGTTTTCAGATCATTACTAGTATTGGCCGTGGTGTGGCGCTTCAAGCGGTACGTATCAACGTTCATTGCCATTATGTAACTGCTAACACCCTGGTTTTTTGCACCAGCCAATCACCGCTGTCCAGGAATATGTTCCTATCCAGCACCACGCCGTCTCGATTTCGATTCTTAGTCTCTTCCTGCAGCTTGGCATTGCTGTTTCTGTCTCATCTTGCCAGACCATTTTCAACAATCGACTCCCTGCACTCCTTCAGCGCTATGCTCCGGGGGTGGACATCACCATGATCGTGGAGGCTGGTGCCACCAAGGCACGCCACTTTGTCGAGCCAGCGCAGTTACCAGGATTTCTCTACGCCTATAACAAGGCTGTGACTTCAGTTTTTGTATGTCTCCAACTGCAGGGCTTATTTTCTCACTGCTAATTCTTTCCCCGCCAATAGTTCTTCCCTATGGCGGCCTGTCTTGTTGCATGCCTTGCGAGCTGCGCCTTGGAATGGAAACCAGTCAAGGCCCAGGATAAGTCGAAAGACACATAGTTGGTAAACATCATACCCTTACTACCCGCGGCTGCGCACCCAACCATTTCTGTCAGCCGTGCTGCCGCTTCGGGTCAGAGGCAAGAAGCTACCGCATAACATCTATCGCATCAAAGGAAAGCCCATCACACAGATTTCATTCTCAACTCAATGCCATTCGTACTATAGACGTTAAGGTATCTTTAATTTACAAGATAGGTTATAGAGCCAATCATTCAGCCAATACAAACCATTTGACTGAACCCTGGTACGCAAGAGCACCGTGTCGGTAGACACTAATAATGCTTGATCCAAGCTTGGCGAGCAGACCTCCCCACCGTCACAATCGTACTATAAGCATTGTAGGGGATAAAAGGAGCGATTACACAATATTTCCAGGCGTCAGTACCTGTGCGGAACTTGCATCAACTGTTGAACCCGCAATGTATCACAGACAGAATGGATCAGCCTGCAGTACCGGCACATACGCAACCCTGCTGCATAGCTGAGAAGGAGGGCAAAAACATCACATACAAAGTGAAATATTGTATAATTCTATTTTGTAGGCTGTCTAGGTTGTAGTTGCATCCACATGATGGATTATAGGTATGTATGTAATGTTTATTCTCCCCTCGACTCTGTGTCGTTTGCTGAGCGCCGTCGAGCTAGCGTTGCGCAGTTGTCTCGCTTCTCATTCGCAATGGAGAATCGGACATGCGCTTCTCCACGGAGAATGACTTAAACGCTTGTCGGTGGGGATCGCGTCATGCGCTCCCTCAAAGCGATAACAACTTGTTTCAACAAAAACACTAGATCTATTAGCAAAATAATGGTCAAAGGAGACAGGGAAGCGTACTCAAGGGAGCAAGCCCCAAGAAGCCCAAGCAGTACAGAGCGACAGCCTCTTTTGATCCAACAAAGTCGGGATTGAGCCAGAAAAAAGGGTAGCAGCCCGTCAAGTGGCCCCCAAGCGCTGCCCAGGGTAGGTACAAGCCTGACATGGAGACTAGTCCGAGAACATGTGAGCCGAGAGACTACACAGTTAGCTTTAGCAACTTCTACAAGCTTTCAATCATACCTGTGGTGTCTTGATACTATTGAAGAAGATTGTCTCGATAAGCATGGTGATGGCAGGCGTGGTGTACAAGGTGAACATGGCAAACGACTTGAACCAGCCCTCTCCAAGCAAATCCGTGATTGGTCCTCCAACCATGGTAGCCTGTGGATTGTGTGGACGCGTCACAAGCCAGTACAAAGCAGCACTCATGAAAGCAAAAACCGTGGTTGTCGTGTAGAAGAAATGGAACCAAAATTGCTTGCGCGGGCTGCCGAGATTTGACGGCAGAGAAAAGGCGCGGACAGCCAAAGACTCGACCCCCTTCGTAAATCTCTCGCCATCAGGATAGTATAGATGGGTAAATGCCCACCCAAATACGATCAAATGGAAGACGACAGCGAGGACATAGGCGATAGTGCCAAAGTGAAAGGCGAGAAACCAGATTGAATGATCGCGGAACTCGGTAAACTTGAACCAGTATGCCCCGACACCGGTGCTGGTGAGGAAGGCTAGGGCGAGGCCACGGAGATTGACGAGGCGACGCTGGGGCATCCAGTTCCACGGCGAGTGGCAGGCTCGAAGATGCGGGGCCTATACATTGTCAGCTTGGGAAATCTTCAGGGTTCGAGTTTGTTAAGTTACATGATCTTGCACACGATGCGGCACAGGAAAAGGAAGAGGGCCATTGAGAGGGCGGGGGAGCAGAGGCGTGGTGTCTCGCGCCATCTTGGGGGGGCGAAGAGGCGCTGCCAGAAAGGCTGGAGGTACTAGGGCGGCTGTGTGCACCGACCGACCCGTCTTGACAATAGCGAGATGGTGATGTTGTTGGGAGGAGGGCTGGGCTCGGTCTAGCGATGACAGCGAACTGATGAGAGTCGAAATGGAAATGTAATGATGCTTGGGGGGAGAGAAGAAGATGCAAACGGGACGACTTTCCTGTGCAGTCAGTTTTGTTTGGTTTGGCAGCTGTTGGCCGGCAGGTGCTGCACTTTCCCATGGTAAGGCAGTCGCCAAATACTATCTTGCTTTTTCTTATTATTTTCTTACTTCTTATTGATTTCGTTATTTTTCTAGCTCTATTTACTCTTTCTTCCTCTTTTTTATCTTCTTAGACTTAGGACCCCTTGGGGTTTTATTCCCTTTCTTCCTTTTTTTATGTAGTTAATGCCCATCCATCTGTCACATCTGTCACCGGCCGTCGAGGACAGCGACGACCTGGTCCGTGCGCTCTCGTAGAACACCTTGTCCTAAAGACACAGCAACAACCCGCCCAGGCAATCAAGCTCCTTGTTACGCGCCGCTATCTCTCCCTCCCGTCCCTCCGATTACGAACCAAAACGACATTTCAATATATTCAGCGGTCGAGAACACACCTGCCATGTTTTCCAGCCTCGGAAACCCGCGCCAGGCGGCCGGGCAGGTGCTCAACTTTGCCCTGATCCTGTCTTCGGCGTTCATGGTATGCGACTGCGCACACGAGCGCAGCAACGAGCATGGATCCATTCTAACACGGGGTCTCCTAGATGTGGAAGGGCCTCTCCGTCGTCAGCGACTCGCCCTCGCCGATTGTTGTCGTCCTCTCGGGCAGCATGGAGCCCGCCTTTCAACGCGGCGACCTGCTGCTCCTCTGGAACCGCAACCTGCTCACAGAGACGGCCGTGGGCGAGGTCGTCGTCTACAACGTCAAGGGAAAGGATATTCCTATTGTGCACCGTGTTGTGCGCAAGTTTGGGTCTGGGTGCGTGCCTCTACCAGCTTCACCACGACCACACCACTAACATCTCGCAGGGACAAGGCACAGCTCCTCACCAAGGGCGACAACAATGCCGGCGACGATACCGAACTCTATGCCCGCGGGCAGGACTACCTCGAGCGTCAGGACATAATCGGCAGCGTCGTTGGCTACATACCGTTTGTTGGCTATGTGACGATTATGCTGTCGGAGCACCCCTGGATGAAGACGGCCATGCTGGCCATCATGGGTCTACTGGTCGTTTTACAAAGAGAATAATGTGTTCATGTGTTGAGTCAATTCCCAGGGCATCGCGGGCAATAAAATGGCTGTCTTGGACTTTTCTTGCAGTGAACTTGCAATGTGCGAGCCTTTCCCAGTGATATGTACCTCCCTCGCGGCGGTGACGTATCATCAAAGCCTTGGTCTAAACAGTCCACCACCTTTATACACGATTCTACATACTTTGAGGTCGCAGCGCTTCGACCAATTGAAACATAATTTGCATAGCCAGAAACCCGCCCAACTACCCTCGAACTACGACTCAGTTGAGCGCCGAAGCAGCCTTGAGAAAGATGGCCACCGCCGGGTAGATGCTGAACTGGAAGATGATGGTGCGCAAGTAGCTCAGGGAGCGCCTTGACGTCACGACATACAGGTAGTTGTACACCAGGCGGCACCCGACATGGATAACCGTGTATCTCGCCATTTCCTCCTGCGGCACCTTGGCCAGCGTTCCCAGAATCTGTCCTCACAAGTCAGCCTTTGTTTCCAGAACACACCCACCTCCTCCAAAAGTACGCACCACCGCAGCGGCCCAGACAGCCCACCACTCAAAGCCGTTCTGCTGCGCCGACTGGCCGCGCAGAATCATGTTCTCGACGCCCGACAGCTTCTTGCCCGACGCGGCCTTTGCATTCAGGCGCGCCACAAACGCGCGCGGGTTCTCGTTGGACCAGCCGCCCTGCACCTTGTTGACCTCGGCCTTGTAGATGGTGTACCAGTGCGGCAGCGCGGCGATGAGCAGCGTCAGCGGGAGCGAGCCAATGGCCAGGCTGGCCTCGCCGTTGATGAATGGGGTAAGGAAGGACATGATTTTGAGTTTAATAGGTAGAAAGAGGAAATGAGTTGAGATTTGGGGAGCAATGATGCTGTGAGGAGATCGGAGCTGGGCGTATATTTTATTTTTTTTGGTTCCTGGGCGGCTTCGGCTAGTCGCAGCCAGGGCTCGGCCGGGATCCCCCACATCCGGCCGGGAGGGGAGCATCGGTCCAATGTTTCCTCCGCAGGCGCGGCGCGACAATGACACGTGCCATTGTTTGCTTGTGCTGCTAATTTGGCGGTTTATGCTACTATAGCCCGACGATCTTGATTATCGCTTTCTGCGTCAGTGGCCCATCCCCGCAGAGGCAATTGGCGGGTTTCGGCTCGTCGCACAGCACGCCCAGCAGTGCGGTGCTCTTTGACCCCCGCGCCGGCTAATGTAACTACATGTATGTACCTAGAGTGTCTGTTGAAGGTGGCGGGAACCGCGGCTGCCAATTATAGTCCTGACCGAGAGACGAGACTCGGCCAACAGTGTGCCAATACCCAAAGTAAAAGCCATCATTGCAAATTAGCTGTCTCTATGGGCACTATCGAGTACTACCTCCAAACAGCGCAGACATGTTTAAGTCGAGTGCGGTGCCCTAAATAATCGAACACTCTACTTCAAAAGCACCGTCGTCCGTCTCAACAAAGAATTTCCCTCCGTCGCCGTCACCCAAATAGCCTGGCCAGGTTGGCTGGTCGGCTTCATAAAAATGTCGCTTTGACGGTACGTAGTTAGTGTAGACCACTATACGATGTGATGAGCACTTACAAGCAGGCGGCAATATCTCAAGTACACGCCGCCAAAGAACAGAACCTTCCGCTCGCGGCCCTATAGATCTGATGTTAGCATTGCTGCATGTATGAACGGCGACGTCGAATGCTCACATCAATGGTCGGGTGCTCCCAGCCCCCAGTCGAGCCTCCGCGATGATACTCGACGGACGCGGCCGCGCCGCCAGCTTCTGGAACACTCCAATTGACTCCAATCGTCACCTTGTTATCCATGTTTGTCCAGGCCTTCATGTAGACGTCCCGGGCAGACCAAGTGCTGGTCATCACGTAGAGGCCATGCGTGGCGACATCTCCATGCCTCTGCAAGATGCGCTTTGCATTGGCCTTGGCCCATCTTCGGAACGGATCGTAGTGAGGATACGCCGTCTGCCGCACATTGTCACCGCAGAGCAGAAGTGCTGCGAAATCAGACCTGGTACTATAACTGTAGATGGCAGAGCACTCAATAGGAATACCAGCCGCCACGCCTGCATCGACACCGACAGTGGTTTCACTGACAGTGTCCGTGTACTTGGGCCCCCAAGTGTGGAAAGAAGGCCGCTGGAGGCGCACAGCTTCAGAGAAGCTTGTTAAATTGGCCGCGCTCAATTCATCCGGACTATTTAGGTCCACAATCTTTCTCCAATTTCCGCTGTGATCGATGTAGCCGCACACTCCAGGCCGCGCTTGGTCGTAGACATCGGAGGGTGGTCGAAAGAACCCGTAGCCGATGCCCCATGTCATCATCGCCCTAGAGTAGCGCTGGTGCTGATTTGAGACCATTTTTTACTGATGATGAAACAAATTGTAAGTAGGAAAGTAAATACACGAGCGATTTCCTGGAGCTCGCCTCGATCTGCTGTGAGGGGCAGACGAACTCGCCCTCGACAACGGTATAGAGTGCGGCTGACTAGAGCTCCGTTGGGCAATTAGGCAGGACGTCAGGCTGGAAGGCAACGCTGACTCCTAGATGTGCGAGGGATCAGGCTTATAATAAGAAGCCAGCAAGGCTCTGCAGCCGAGTGCGCCACCTTGGGCAAGGGTGCAAAGGTGCCGGCCGAAAAGGCGGCGCTGGATCGGAGAGGTTCGCAAATGCATGTGAGCAACCTGCATACAGCCACGACCAATCGGATACCCAGCATTAAATAGAGAGCTGCAGAGGTATCCGCCATATCACCTGTCTTGTCTGGTCGTTCATTGCTTGCCATTTCTTCCCCGCTTCCCCTCCTCGGGACCTTGCACTATGGTTCTGAGCCGTTGCGGTATATATATCCGAAACATTACAATCCAGCTTGGGCTTATCAGTGCGACACTATGGCTACCCTGAATTACCGAGCTTACACGGGTGTTCATGGGTTTTTCATGTCTTGGGAGGATCAGGATGCCAACAGTCCCATCACGCAGCAGCTTTGTGACCTGAAAAAGGCTTTTCAGGATTTGTATGAGTTCAACATTCAGCACTACAGGATTCCGGTGGAGAAGTGCTATAGAGCAGTTGACCGACGCCTAGCCTCGTTTGTTGATGCACATGATGGTGAAGGGAAGCTGTTGATCTTCTACTACCGCGGCCATGCTACAACGGCGGACCATGAGCTCTTCAGTTTCAAGTTGTCAGTCCTTTTTGTGACCTGGTGTGTGTTTGACGCACGGCACGCTAATAGCTACTCCAGGCGCGACGGAGATTTGGACGAGGTTCCGTGGGACGTTGTCAAGAACAAACTTACTGTGCAGGTCGACGCCGATGTACTGATAATCCTCGATTGTTGCTACGCCTCTGCTGCCGCAACCTTGAGCAAGGCCGACTCTAGGCGGCAGTCTGGAGGCTCAGTGATGCTAATAGCTTCTTCGGCAGTAGCTGAAGAATCTACCATGAGTGGAGACCACACCTTTACCAAAAATCTCATCGAGGAACTCCGGGAGAGTCATATGGCCCCCATCGATATATCCGAACTGTTCAACAATCTCCGGCGCCGCTGCATTAATTTGAAGCACATTAATCGTAATAGAGAAAGCTTTATCAAGATTCCGGTCCTCCATAACATCTCACCAAAGGTTCCCAAGCTCATCTGGCTCTTCAAAACAACAGACGATCCGGCCGCTCGAGGTCAGCCCCCTCGGGCCCCAAGGCCCCATTGCTCACCGCCAGGACCAACTCCAGGATACTCGGGGAGTGTGGTGCATCCATCGGGGTCATTTCAGGTTGAGAGGGGTAGGAGACCTGAGCGCTGGCAGAAGAGTACTGCACCACCTTCTACTACACCCTGGCCTAGTGAATCGGTTGCATATCACCCGAGATATCATTCAACACGTGATCAACGGGATAGATAGACTGATTCTTTGACTCTTTCTCCTCTGGAACAAGGACACTGACGTCCATGGGTGCGTAACGCAACTCAATGAGGCCAGCAGACTCTGCTAACATGAGGTGATTATCTGTGCATCGAAGCTCTATGAACGTGGCTATTGACGCAGCGAAGTGCGAAGGTTTCTCTATTGACTCGAGTGCTCCGAGACTGAGTGATAGTGAGCTGAGATTTACGGATGGGGGCACGCCGGTATTAGGGCGAAGATTGAATAGCTTCCAAAGAGGACACGACTGTGATCAGGGAACACTGCGAGACTTCTGTGGCTGTCAGTGCGATGCTGCGGTTCAATGCGTGGGAGTACGTCTGCAGCGTTGCTTCTCATTTTGGTGATGTGATCCAAGGGTCAAGTCGAGATAGAAGGCTTCGGTATTGGGATCGCGCTGGTGTTCGTTGAGCTAAAGCAAAGGAATATCGGTACGCATTTCTTGTTCGCATCTATGGAACTCGAGGGATATGCCCTAGGAAAAATAGCCCGATCGTGGAGACCAGAGGCAGTGCGGTGTCATAGTTAGTTTACGCAGGAGCAAGCTTGTTTGCTGTAGTGTAAAACAAAAATAGACGCGCATACATACGAAAATTGCTGGCTCTGAGTCTGGGGCTTTATTAATATTGATCCTGTGACTCGACATTTTACTATAAAATTGCGCTTAACTCCTCACAAGGTTGGCTGATTCTGTGCAGTCCGACTTGGCGATGTGTGAGTCACAGTACTACGGCGGCTTGGCACCGGGATAGAGGAAAATGTATATCGACAATTGGTCGGCTGCCAAGGATATTCCACTGAATAAAACAACTCCGCGACTACTGTCAGCCTAAATATTTAAGCCTTTTCTGCTCATAACATTTTGAGGCAATGTTGTCGTATCAAACGAGCGGATATACTTGGCGTTGGACTAAAATCCACCAATGCAGCACCGTGGAGATGACGGCCAAACTCTAGCCGCTATTTCAGAAGGCTGAACCATCAACAGTGATGTGAATACCAAGTGAAAGAGAAGAACTAGAGTACTGGAATCCATCTGTGCAATCTTAGGTGATTAGCCAAAACAGCAGGTTGTCTGATGCTGATGTACATAGATTTCAGAAACGCCACAGGAAGCCTGCGGCCAGCCACAACAGAAGTGGCTAGTTGGATGGTGGGGCGAAATCCAGGGACCGCGAGTGGAGCCGCAGACTAGACAATTTTTTCTGTCTTGATAGAGTCATACATCGGTCTAGTGATGGCTGGGGGATCCAACGGATGAAAAGAATATTACAATAGCAAATGTAAATTCAAGCTGTGAGGAATATACGGCAAGGTAGGGCATAGGGCATGACATGGCATGCTGGCATCAGGCCTTGTTTCATACCCGACACGTTGGTGTTGGGGTTACAGGCCCCGCACCGGGGAGATGCAGAGCATGCATCTTCTTTCAGGGAGCCCCGCCATCCAGTGGCCTGCAAACAGTTATATCTGAGCATCAAGAAACAGTTCGCTGATGATTGCTCAGAAATACATTAGTACCTACCTGGTACCTAGGTAGGTGGCCCACTACAGCTGCTGCAAAGATCAGCCTTTGCTGCACCAGCGACCCCTGTAACACACGATGACTCCTCTGCAGCCCGCCAAAACCCCCCCCTATGACGCCCAACACCCCTACAAAGAGCGGTGACGATGGCCGACTGTCCAGAGAGAGGTACGCAGCCGCCCCGAGATCCTTCTCTCGAACAGGTCTAGCGTAGATCGATGCATCCAATCAGCTACCCCCATCGAAGCTTCCACCCCTCCTCCGTCCACTAACAGCCCATCATCACAGGCGATAGCCCACTGAAGCCCGCTAAAACACACCACTTGCCACAGCCAGAAACCCCACCAGGAAAAAAAGTTTGGGATGCAGACACACGCCCGCCCAGTGCCTCTCTTTTTTCTCCTTCTCCTCTTTCCCTCTTGCCCCTTCTTCTGCCTCAACATCAACTACATCCCTCCAGACAACGAAGTCGTACTATCAGCACACAGTTTGCTCATATCCACCAAAAAAACTATTTGCCGAGTCACCATGCCTAGGGCCATCGCTGAGCTGTAAATCGCCCACTGCGAGCCGTTGCCGTCGTCCTGGCCGCGGCTCGCAGTCCAGCAGCTCACCGAGATATTCAACTATTCCACTCGACAAATCGTTTTTCCACAGCTCTGCCGCTCGCTGAGCCCCTGCTTAGCCATTACAGAAGTGCTGTTTCAACTAGATACGCAATACCAACCACTGCCCGTCACGCCTGCTTGGGGCACCGCATCACCATTATCCAAAATTTTCACCATCTTATCAAACGAGGATCATCACGACTCCCACAGTATCAACACCGTCAACTATAGAGAGGACATACCTCTTTTCCCACGGCACCGAACCCCGCCACAATTGACCCCGACCCCGGATAGAAAAAAGTTCGAAAAGTACGCAACCCACCATAGAATACAGCCATGTCTCGCAACATTCGCAGAATGGCTACCGCCCCCAAGCGCCCCAAGCGCCGAGACTCTGACACCACCTCCGCATCCTCCTTTGATCTTTCAGATGACGATGGTTACTCTGCCGTCGAAGACATTAGCGATTCCGAAGACGATGACGAGGACGATGTCGATGCGGTCGAGGAGGAGAATATTCGCACAGAAGCTGTTACAGTCCCTCTGACCTCCCCTCGACCGCCCACTGACGACGGCAACGACGAAGAAGACGATGATGAAGAAGTCTCTGATCAAGAAGTGGAAATTGAACTCGACGTTTCAGTCAATGGTAACGCCGATTTTGAGGATGCCGACGAGCGTACCAGCTGGGCCGGCATTGTCTCCGATGCCGATGACAATCAAGTCTCTGACTTTTACAACGACGCCAGCGCCTTTGCCTTGGACACAGCTGTCGAGCGTCACGTTCATTTCGACGTCCCCTCCAGCGATTCTGACTCGACCGACACTGAAGATGATGACCACAACGACCTCTTTCCCGACATCTTCGTCTCCCAAAATTCTCTGGATCCCGCTTTCCGCAAAGAGATTGAAAACGACCCTGACGAGGGCTCCTCCGACTCTGGTACCTTTTGGGACTATTCTGGCCACCATCACGTCGAAGAGGAATCCGACGCTGAGGATGTTATTGGACAGCTCGCCGACGACGACACTCCCACCGCCACTCCCCACATCCAGCACATCAAGGACGAGGACACGGAATCCATCTATGCCAATGAACAAGACCTTGACGGCTATGAAAGTGAGTCCTGCCTAATGCGGGACCCGTGGTCTTTTTAACATGCTAACACATTCGCTCAGCCGATGGCGACACAACTGAAGAAGACACGCCAGAGCCTCCTGTACGCAGGAAGACCAGGCGTCCCTCTGTGGCCATTAGTGAAATGACCGATTCCGAGTCGGAGCCTGTAAAGAACCAGCGTGGCCAGCCCCGCGTCGGCCGCTTCAAATTGGACCGTTCCGACAAGAAGCCCATTGCCGTCTTGAACCCCCTCACCCGCAAAATGATGATCTTCACCCCTCACCGCCGCCACCATCTCGACCTGTCCCCCGAGCAGTTCAACTTTTCCTGGCCGATCGAGGACCAAAATACGCCTCTGCTTAGCAACTCTGCCAATATGATGCTGAGTACAATGCTCGCCTCCAACACCTTTGGCGACTTTGTCAATCCCCAGACCCTTGGTCCCGCAGATGACTTTTTTCCCTTTCCCCCGGAGGGTGTCGGCATGGAGGGCAGCTCCTCTAGCATAGAAGGTGAAGACGACGATGCCGAAAAGAATCTCGACATTAGTGACTTTATCACCTGGGACGAGGGTGACTCGTCGGGCGAGGAAAACGAAAATGGCAACTGGCAGCCGTCATCCACTCCTGCACGCCCCACGACAGCGTCTAGCGAAGTCGATGTCCTCTCACACCTCAACTCGGAAACGGTCGGTGCTTTCCGTCGCAACCAGATTAACCAGCAGTTGATCTTAAGCAACCAGGCCACGCAGGACTCGCTGGCCTTTAGCGGGCCCTACAACTACACCGCCCTTCGCGGCCTCAAGTCGGACCGCTTCGAGACGGCTGCCATTCCCCTGACGCCTGTTCGCCGCCACAAGAAGCACATGAGTGACATGGCCCGCAGCCCGCTCGAGAAGGCGTCGGCTAAGCGCAAAGCATCGGGTGAGCATACTAGCAACAACCACAAGCGACACCGCAGCATCTCGGATGTCAATATGCTACGAATCTAACGCATGATTCCCACATGACGTGTGATGCACTACGCAGCGATCTATTATACAAAACGACCGAGGACGGCGTGGCTTCCTTGCGAAGCTACCCCTGGCCTCACACGGACGTGATCCGGAGCGATTTACTTCTCTTCATACCTTCCTTTGCATTTTCCTTGTGTTTATTTTCTCCGACCCGGGTCTGTGGCCCTTTCAATCATGACGTCCTCTTCATCATAGTGTGTATTTGCCAATAATTTTGGGAAGAATAGATTTTGTGAGGAGAACATGTCCTGCTGCCAAGACTTTTGGTGGCGCATCTTTTTGAAGAGGAGCGTCTTTTCTTTGGGATTGGTTCGCCCCCTGGAGGGTGCTGAAAGAACAAGATTGATTAATTCTGACCTATTTTTTTTACAACCCTGTGTGTTTCTTGTTTCATGGTGTTGCTTGGGTGAATGATGTATGGACACTGGAAATGTACTGCAGCGAAAAAACGCATGCTTGTTTCTTTCTTGGTAGCGCTGGATATACAAGGTTGATGTATAATACATACTTTGTACTCGTCCTAGCCCTCTGTACGAATCACAACTGACTAGAGTATATCTGTCCCGACATGCTATTGAGTGAGGACGTGGTGCGACCTGTGCGGTAATGCATGCGAAACGGAAATATTCTTACACTGCACTCCTTGATTTGCCAAAGGTGGCAGGCAGCAGCGAAATGCTTGTCGGTCGGTCAGTTGTCTGTGACACATGACTACCACCCATCCCGTGAAGCAGCACAACTCGTCAGGCCCAGTGCCCATCAAGCTGGCAGAGAGTCTGGCTGTTCGCTATAGGCGAGAGAAGTACATTATGCATCCTTGGCTCGCTCTGTAGTTTTCGCAGTGTCGCAAGTCGAAACCAGGTCCGCTCGCTGTGCCGACTTCGGCCAAAGCTGGACATCGAGCCCATTGCTGCCTACAGACTTGTGGGTGTGGTGGCCGGCACGACAAGTCAGAGCCTAGATTTGTCGAGTTGGGCCTGCAGTGGCTACCGGTCTCACTGCATGTCCCCTTTTGTATTCTGAAAGCACGTATTTGGGCGGCAGCGTGGCGCTCGTGGCACCTACGAGGTTGCTGGGAGTCACATCTATCTGTACGCTCCCCAGAGCTTTGTTCAACAACTTGTTGCGGATTTACCGAGTCTTTTTTTGCTATTTTACGGACATCTCTCCTCGTCCTCTCTCGGCCTCTGGCGCGTTTCGTTCTTGCTCTTGCTGCTGCGCGCGTTGCGTGACACGTCAACCGCAAGCTGCTGTGCGTGGGTGTGATGGAGAATGCCGGCTGCGTTTTTGTGGCTTGTTCGGGAAGAACGATGACAGTACGAGCTCATCTATGTTTCTGTCATCTTCTCCTCTGAAGAGTTAGCATAAGGTCCTGCCTGCTCTCGTCCTCTCGGAACGATAAACCCCCGCCCGCCCGATGCGATCGACTCATCACCCACGAGCACCACCAGCGTATCCACGGTGCACAACATTTACTTCCGATGGGCTGCCTGGTGTCCCTTGTGACCGCATAAATATCGCAAGTAACACGCCGCAGTATCTGCCTGCCTAGCTATGATTCGAAGTGCCAAGATGGGGTGCCACCAGCAACGAGCACCTGGAATACTCCGCCATAGGCTCCAGGTCTTCTCTATAAGTAAGCACGCCTCCTCACTGACCAAAGTAAACTTTGCTTACTCCGCTGTCCTCTTTTTACTCCCGACTCACTATTGTTCGAAGAGTCAAGACACCACCTCACGCCGTCTACTTGCGTGTGTGACGGATGCCAACCAGCAGCAAGCAAATGCAACACCTCCAGCATATATCCTAAGCTGTTCACAAGTAGAGCACACTCCTCCTGCTCTCCGGTATCCTCATTCTCAACTCTTTTCCCTCTTTGCGACCGCCTCTTCGCCGGGCAGCAACGCTCGCGCCGGGCGACAAGGACCAACAGCAAACATGTCTTCTGCGACGGAGAATACCAGCCCCTTTCGCAACGACACCTTCTACATTACGACCGTTCATAACGGAAGCCTCTTGACGCTCGCCAAGGTGGGCAAAGCCCCGCCGCTCGGCATGCCCGTCAGTCCCGAGTTCGTCGCCGCCAAGACTCGGCAAATCCAGCAGCAGTTCCTCGAAGATCCGAAACATCGCTGCGCGATCGAGGCAGAAGTCAGTTACGCAAAGTTCCGGTGTAGTGAGGGTTTAACTATGGAGTTTGATTCACTGTACATGATGCGCGAGCTTTGTCGCTGCATGCGCGAAGACGAGAAACCAGGCAGCTCATGGTTGGCGAATCAAAACTGCCGTCCGGATTCTCTCGATCAGGGATCCATGGACACGCCAGTTGTTTTTATCATTTCGAGCCTCTTCAAATTTGGTTTCTCTATCTTTGAAGTGACTCTTGCTACTAAAGACGAACTGCAACGACAATACTGCGAGCCCAATCCAGAGCACTATGGCGCCGACGTCGAAGCACAGTTCGCTAAAAATATCAAGCCCTGCCGCTGTCCCTATACGATGGCATCAACACTGACTTCCTACTGGGCCGACCAGACCGACATTTGCCTTGTATCCACCTCAGGCCTGCCCTGCGCCGCACTCACGCGCGCACTCGGAGACGAGAGCCTGAGGGGGGTGCAGAGGCTGAGCTTCGCCGACAACATCTATCAAAACTCAAGCACCGACGACCTCGCCGAACTCGCTCGCGCATTGGGTAAACATGGGCCTCTGGAGCTTCACATTATCGATACTCCGCCAGAGCTGCAGAACGATGCCTCAGAGATTCGGAGCAACTTTACAGAGCAATTATTGATATTGATGTTGCGACAAAACTGTGCGGTGAAAGTCTCGCGATCAAGATACGCTGCTGCATAAAGGCTGCCGCGTACTTCCAAATCCTCATCTTATCTGCCGCTGAAAAATAAGGACGAATGCGGAGAGTTGTAGGAGCTGCAGGCTTCGAAGAAGGTGCGCAAGTCGGTCAGCTGGGCACAGGTCGTCGGTATAGGCGGTGGCGAGGCGACTACAAGTGCCGTTCCGCTGCGTTTTCAACACAACGCCGACGGAGCGGCCATTTCTTGACATTGGTCTCGAGCGTGTGAATAGGAATACCTATTGGAACTCTGGTTATATCCCGTTGCGGACCTGGCTTCAACAGCCGAGACATACATTATAGTTTTCAGATCTAGCTCTTTGATTCCCTGCTTATGTACTTTACATACAAATTAACAACATGATGCGCCATTCATTAAGTCCCAGGTCCATGGCAAATATCAGATAGAATGTCTTTCCCGCAACCTTGTTGTCGTAGAAAACAGGACTTGGCTCGCCCATACAGCGTGGAGCGAAGGATGGAGAGTATTCATTGCTACACTGTTCGTCGCACGAATCACGCCAGTGACCTTGTTTACAAGAATAGACAAAACATACAGTCGTCATCACGAACACATTACACAAACCTGCAGGGCTTGTGCGACGTTGTATCGGGTTACGAGGCACGCGTAGTGTACGAGAGGAAGCCGTCCCGGCGCGATAGTAAACAACCTCATTCTCAGCATCCAGCGTTGCCCCTAAACCACTGCCCTCTCCTCATCCCCGCACCAATCGTCATCATGGTCTTTCCAGCAGGGGTCCGTGTTCGTCCCTCGCTGGCGCCGCGTCGCGAGGTGCTCTTCTACATCGTGGCCACGATCCACTGCACGCTGTGCCCGCTGGCCGTGGTGTCGCAGACGCCGCCCGCCGACGAGCACTGGATGTTGCTGACCAGGCCCTTTCTGGTGGGCAAGGCCGCGCGCGTGCACCGGTTCCTGTCCGCGCCGGCGCACCGCTGCGCGCTCGAGGCCGAGCTCGCCGCCGCGCGCCACTACTACACGCACTGCTGCGCCGCCGACGACGCCCGCGGCTGGCACCCGCCGCCGGGCCTGCTGACCGCCGAGCAGCGCGCCGCCCACCTGCGGAACCCGCTGGTCGGCTTGTTTCCCTACACGGCGCACGGGCTGCTCGACTGCGTCGCGCGCCGCGGCGACGACACCGAGTGCGGCGCCACATCGGCCACAGCCACCCGCTACTGGAGCCCCCTGCACCCGGACACCTCGTATGAGTACGCCTCCATGGCCCATGACGCAATCGTCTTTGACATGACGGACCTTGACGACATTCGGTATGCCGTGCTTGCGGCCGTGCCCGCGCCGCCCGGCATTCCGCCGGGGCTTTCCGTGCATGGGCGTATTTGTGAGCAGTTTTACATGCACGCATACGCTTCGCTCGGGGTTGTGTATATCGGGGGCGCCACTCCTATACCGGTTGCTGCGGTCGAGACCTTTGAGAAGCTGAAGTATATCGAGCCAGCCCTCGTTTCGCAAAGTAAGTTCTTTTGTGCCGTGCTTTCTCCCCGCTCTCCCGCTCGCTCTCTTTCTTGTTTCGCTCCCCAGCTGTCTGTCTACTTCTCCGTACTGATGCCGGCAGTGCTCTGGGGCCCACGAACCCTGAACCTACTGGACGAGGAGCCGCCTTCCACGTCGCTCGCCGACGTGGCCCTGCGGAACCTGGTGCTCGCCGCCGGCGACAGAGCCGGGCTCGACATGGCCGCCGGCGCCCTCGAGGCATGCCGGGACACGATGCCGTACTTTTGCCGCAGCCTGCAGCGCAGCCTCGCGCAGCACGCGCAGCCCGACTTCCCGCCGCAGGCGCTCGGCACGCTCATGGCGCAGGCGTTTGCAGGCGAGCAGCACTTGCGGCTGTACGAGGCGGCGTACGTGCGCTGCGAGGCGCTGGCCGTCGCGCTGGAGCACGAGAGCGTGCGCCGTGGCGTCACCATGCTGAGCTTGGCGAGCGATGCGCTACGCGGCGGCGGCGCGGATCTGGCGCGGCTGGCGCGCGCGCTGCACGGCCTGCCGGCGCTGACGAGGGTGTTTGTGGGCGACTTCCGTGGCGTTCCGACTGAGGATAGCAGGCGCGAGGCGGCGAGGCTGCAGCGTAGGCTAAATAGGGCGGTTAAGGATTTGGGCGGCTGGGCGATGCGAGATAAGATGTTTTATAGCAGTGGCTATGCTGCGTGTCTCGCGGGGCAGTTCATCTGCCATCAGTTGTTGGATTCAAGAATGAGCGGGGGGGACTGAGATGGTCAATCTTGAACAGTCTGTCCAAGGCGAACAGCCATCCGCGAGAACACGGCGGCGCGCATTGCCGACCTATATCCAGATCGCTTATCCATCGGATTAAAAAATATGATTGTCATTTCCGGCTACTTTTTGCAACTTTCCGCATCCCTAGACGTTGTCGTTTTCTGCTTTCTCGATTTCGGCTCGCTACCCGGTAGGCGCTAGTCTGTTGCCACGCCAACCTCGACAATACCGTTGTACTAGTAAACAATCGGAACAATCTCCCCCCTGGACCATCGTCCAACTCTATCCTGTGCAAGGCTCATGAGCAGCGATGAAATAGAATTACAGCAGGCTCACATAACTACTCATCTACGCAGGCATTATTCGATATTCTTTTCCCCGCTTCCCGCCCGCCCGTTTGGTTCACAAACACCAACCTCATTCCAACCATGGACGCGCCTCCCGCTCCCAAGACGTCGCAGAACCTCTTCGAGGTCTACCTCCGCCTGCGACCGCCTCCCGCGACGGCTTCGACGGACGAGCGTGTTCTCACTGTCGAGCCGCCTGCCCAGTCAGGCGCGCCGCCCAGCCACATCACGCTCAACCCGCCGTCAGACCGCCGGCGCGCGATTGAGCGCTTCGGGTTCACGCAGGTCTTTGCCGAGACGGCCTCGCAGCTCGACGTGTTTTCCAGCACCGAGATTGTGGGCATGGTAGAGGGCGTGCTGGCGCCCAGGGGGGGTGAGGGGACGGATGCCGTTGTCGCGACGCTCGGTGTGACTGGCTCCGGAAAGGTAGATATCAAGACTGAGGACATACATCAAGGAATCGTGCTAACTCGGTTAGACACACACCATTCTCGGATCGAAAACGCAGCGCGGCCTGACCCAGCTGGCTGTCGACGTCGTATTTCGCTCCATCGGCCCCAGCATGCTCGACGGCGCCGCCCTGCCTGCCGTCATCGAGTCGCTGCAGGCCTGCGATTCGTCCGAGTCCACGCTCATCTCGGCGCCGCCGTACCTCGAGACCGTGTTTGCCGACCACACGCAGTTTTCCCGGGCCAACTCGCGCGCCGCCACGCCCATGATTGTACGAACCCTGCCGTGCTCGTTCCCCGCCTCACCATCACCACAACCACCACCTCTGCCACGCCTGTCGCGGCTGCCGGAGCAGTAGTGCCGCTCCCGGCCGCCGGTCGCCTCGCTGCCCAAGACACCGTCCAAGAAGACACTAGACCCTCTCTACATGGCCCTCACTGCCACCGTCCGCGGCAAATCCAGCGCCCAGAGGCCCAAGTTGAACGCTAACAGCATCCAGGGCGACTTCAGCTCGAGTATCATGTCGGCCGCGCCTCCCCGGCGCAATCTGCCGCCGCTGCCGACGACGCTCCCGAAACAACCCGACGTGAGCGGTATTCTCGTGCCGTGCGACACGGCGGCCGAGTACGTCGTCGTCGTGTCCATGTACGAGGTGCACAACGACCGCATCTACGACCTCCTCACGCCGGCGACCAAGAATGCGGCGACAAAGGAGTTTCGGCGCCGTCCGCTGCTCTTCAAGTCGACGGAGCTGTCACCGGACCGCAAGGTCGTGGCCGGCCTGCGCAAGGTGGTCTGCACCACGGCCCGCGAGGCGCTGCTCGTCCTCGAGGCGGGACTGCAGGAGCGCCGCGTGACGGGCACGGGCAGCAACAGCGTGTCGAGCCGCAGTCACGGCTTCTTCTGCTTCGAGGTCAAGAAGAGGCACGGCGGGCGGCGGCCGGGCCCGTGGGGCGGCAGCAAGCTGACCGTGGTTGATCTAGCCGGTAGTGAGCGCGCGAGGGAAGCCAAGACAGCGGGAGCTACGCTTGTGGAGGCGGGAAAGATCAACGAGAGTCTCATGTATCTCGGACAGTGCTTGCAGACGCAGAGCGAGCTGGGGACGTCGACCAAGGTATGTACATTGCATCGCGCTATGTGAGACGTGGCTAACAGATGCAGCCCAACGTTGTCCCTTATCGACAGTGCAAGCTGACGGAGCTTCTTTTTTCCAACTCGTTCCCTTCGCACACTAGCCCGCACATGCCACGGCGTAACCCGCAAAACGGCGTCATGATTGTGACGGCCGACCCGACGGGCGACTTCAACGCGACATCACAGATCCTCCGCTATAGCGCCCTCGCACGCGAAGTCACGGTCCCGCGGATCCCTTCGATTACCGCCACGATTCTTGCCGGCGGCCCAGCCCCGATGCCTACCACACGCTCCATCAGCCCTGTCCAGCAGCACCCTCACCGACCCTTTGTCCCTGCTGGCGGCACCAGCGCCTACCATCGAAACCACTCGCCCGTCGACGAGCGCGCCACGATGGAGATTGCTGCGCTTGAGATTGCCCGTCTCAGCGACGAGATTGACCAGCTGCGCGCCGAAACCGATGCGCACATGGAAGCGCGCTTCACGGCCGAGGCGCATCTGCTGAGCATGGAGGACCGCCTGATTGACCTCGAGGCGGCGATCCGCGACGAGTGCGCCGCCGAGTACGAGCAGACGCTTATGCTGGAGCTCGCGCGCTTCAAGACGAGCCTGGCCCTGGAGCAGGAGCGCGGCGAGGAGCACCTGGACCGCAAGGTCGACTTGCTCGCGCGTGGCCTCGAGAATGCTGCCCTCGTCATCTGTGACGAGGGCGACGAGTACAACAAGGAGAATGTGCTGGTCGAGGACTTGTCCGAGGAAGTCGAGCGTCTGCGCCGGGAAAACGCCGTCTTGAAGCGGGAGCTCGCCGGGAGGAGCCCGACGAAGCGCAAGCCGCTGGAGGAGAGGGACGACTTTTCGCCGGCGCCGCCGGACACGCTCCCGGGGGCGCAGGGCGGCGCGGTGTCGAATCTCGGCAGGAAACTGGAGCGGATGCGTGTGAATCCGGATGCGGGCGCGCGGTCGGCGAGCGGTGCGAGCAATGGCAGCCCAAAGAAGATGCGTCGGATCGCCAAGGCGACGTAGACGGACAATGTGCATTTTTTTTGGTTGCTATGCTTGGGAATGGCGTTTTGGTCATGTCTGCAGATGTTGGATACATACCCTGGATTACGTCGCTTTTCTGTTTCCATGATGGAGCTCGATCTATTCTTTTGAGTAGGCAATACCCGCTGTAGTTTAGTTTACTGCATCTATACATTATCTCTTCTGTGCACACTGTTGCAGCCGTTGACCGGCACAATCAGGTCTGCGACGCGGCCGGGTGCAACGTTGACCCTATGATAATGACCCGCGTGACGCTTCGATGAATAAATCAGCTGATCTTGTGATATAGAAGTCGGTCAACAGGCGTCGCATTGTCGCTAACTCCTATAACTCTTGCTGGCGTCTGGATATATAAGGAGAGTGATGTATCGAATGTGTATAGAGACTCCGTGTCCGTGCTATCTTGGCTGATGGTGTTGGTCGGAGTAGGCGATACATGGCACTTGAGAGAGAATGACGAGTCTGTTGGTGGTTTTGTGGATTATAATTGCACTCAACTGAGACGACGGTAGATGCCTACCGTGTCTAACTAACGTGTACCTGTCTACATTGCCCAAGAGCTGTTTCCGTATACTTTGCTCTCTTCTCTCTTCTCTCTTGCCGCACAAGCCCTTGCGGCTCTCGACCACCCTTTGCCTCAAAAACGGGCATCACATTGTAAGTTTCTTCACATCGGTCTGTGCGCCATCGACGCTAGACAACCTGCAAATCCAGCATTCCTGTTAGCCTCGTTCTCTCGACCCTTTCGTAACCAAAAAATACAAACAGCAGCAAGCGGTAACGTACCTGTTGACATGGGGCCGCCCCCAACACGGCGGCCATGATCGGCTTAGCGGTATTGCTCGATGAAGTGCTCGTATTGCTCGATGAAGTGGATATTGCCCGCGCGGTACCCAATCTCGCGCGCCTCTTCCATGACTTTGCCCCTGCGGCGGTACTCCAAGATATTCTCGGTCTGCTCGTTGACGAGGCTTTGCAGCAATTGCACGGCCCACTGGTAGAGGGCTCCAAGTTCCGGTCCGGTTCTATCCCAGTAGTAGTACCACCGGATGAGGACTTCGAGCGTCTTCAGGGCCTTTGGCCAGTCTTCGTCCCTCTCCGCCTTGGAGATGACGCCGCGCAGTTCTTGTTCCATGGCCTTTCTGTACTCCGGGCTGCGGTGGTCGGGCGAGAACGCGGGCTCCTCGGTTTCCACGCCAGTCATGTACTGAAACACGTCCACGCGAGCGTTTCTGGGCATGGTGGCTGTGTTGCGGAGATTGTTAGTCGAGTCTTGGTATCGGAGACAAGTGCGCTGATCGATCAATGTCGGAGTTCTTTGGCTGCGAGTCTTGGTATCGGAGACAAGAGCGCTGATCGATCAATGTCGGAGTTCTTTGGCTGCGAATAGATGTCTTGGCAAAACGGGGTGATCGTCGTGCTTATAAAGCGCAACAGTACATCCTGTACGATGAGAATAGTCTTGCTATTCACTCATCTTCTAGGCTGCTGTGTATCGTTGGTGTTCGATCGCTTCCGATGCACTGAATCGAGGCACCTACCCCTTGGTGGGAGTGCGAGAGAGTCGGGTTTGACGAATACTTTGTTGCCACTCTGCAAGGAATCTGTTCAAGTAATATCGGGAATCGTATCGCAATAGTCGAAACAAAGAGTACATTCGATGTAGGCAGCATGGTCATACGGGTCTTGACATAACTAAAGTGCCTATATCAAATGTCGTCTTGTCTTGGATCTAAACGCGAACCCTACATCTTGCCGCCTGTTTACTTGGTTACAATCAGTAATCTGAATCGACTCTATGGTGGGAAAATTCGCTTTCCATCACAGGTTTCCTCCACTGGAGCAGTTTGAGCACTCAACAAGGCCGCGAAGAGGTATGGTAGTTCCTACGTCACCCCGACGCTCCTGCACACAGGTCACATTTACCACTCAGCCGTGATCTCGTGCTTCTTTGTTTACAGAGATATGGTACAGCTGTGGAGATTCAAGGCCCATGAGACTCACCAGTGTTTCTGAATGTGGGAGGGGAGCACCGGTGTACATCCGGCCGCCTCGTGTTGGCACGCGAGCAAGTACTCTGGGACGTGGATTATCAAGCTCCGACTGATTCAGTGCAAGAAAGCGGGAGTGAGATCCAGAAAGGCAAAAGATGTTTCGTACCTTGAAATGACCGCGTTGGTTATTGGGGTGGGTCGATGGAACCGCTTGTTTCCGGCTCCCGTCTCTGAAGAAGTGATTTATTCCTACAATAACCGTCAGTCAGATCGCCAGTACTACCTTGGAATGTAAATGTATTTTTACTTGTCTAGATTCACAGGACGTAGATCCCCACACCATTCTTGTGCGTAAGATAACTGGAAAGCGGGACTGGTTGACAGACCAACAGTACAACTAGTCTAACAACACAGCCAAGTACTATTATCCTTTGAACTTGAGCGAGTACAGCACTGCAAGTGCTTACAGGAATGTAGGAGAGCTCCAGGAAAAGGTACACACGCCCCTGTTGGCCGGGCGCTGAAGTGGTCGTGTCACATACACGAGTTGCGGGTGATTAGCATTTGCACCTTGGCTTGCAGCATGTTACAGAGTTTGGAAGTATTACGGAATACAGATACTGTTTAGGAGTTATTGCAGTGTCAATTGGTCACGCAAAATGATCCGGTGCCGCTGTTCGGGCTAGTCATCCACAGTCGGAGCCAACACCCGCGACCCTCTGTGACAAGACACTACCAAACATACCATGTACTTGGTAGATTCCTGAGACACTTTACCATGAAAGGGAGTGGTAAATAGCACGACGTACGGGGGTTCTCGTCTAGGGCGTCATGATCCTGGGAGGCTCTAGTCCGTCCCCCGCTACACAAGCGGCAGCTGCAAGCCGAAGCTGCTGGAGGACAAGGGTGTACGATGATAAAGACATGACGGAGTTTATACAATAAACCTAAGAACGGGAAGTTGGCAGTAAGATGCAGTCTGGGTAAACCAAGTCCCTGTTGGTTCTCCCGCCAGTCGTCCACAGAGCCTGAAAGGAAGTGGTCAGTTATGGCACAGGGCACGTGGTGGATTCTTTTTAATTGTTAAACACCATTTCACCCCCCTATCCTGTCTAGTTCTTTGATTTCCTTAGTCAGAGTCTATCCGTCTACAACAACTGCCAGGGCCGAGCCAATCAACGCGCCGCCGCTGTTTGACGTCACCGGACTTTGGCAAAGAGTGGGTGTGCGGCGTGCGACGTCGAGGTTGCGACCACGGCGTCGATGAACAACTCGCACATGAGTGCAGAGCTCCTCAGTTCGGCCAGGACATTTGTGACGGTGGTGCAGTGGGTGGCGATGCGCAAGGCCTCTGGGGAGAGAGAGAACGCGGCCAATGCCTTGGCAGCTGAGCTGCTGTCGACGCTTCCCATAACTCTATTGGATTGAAGAGAGAGAAGATGAAAGGAAATGAATAGAATTTGACATGTTCAAGTTTCTTTCTTGTAATTGCTCAAGATTGGTCCGATTGCGGGTGCTGGCGGGCAACACTGTGTGTGCTCTGGGTCAAGAGGCCACGAAGCGAGTCTACTCCAGAATCCAAGCCGGAATTTAACAAAGACTGGGCGTACGCAGCTTGGTTGTTCGTTCCTTCAAGTCTACAAAGAAGGACTCGAGGTTCAAGCGCCGAGCGATAGCCGCCTGTCAAAGGTCGCACCCGCCCGCACCACAAGACCGAGGCGGCAGAGAAGACACAAGACGGCCGCGAACGCATCACACAAGTCCCTCGGCGCTATGAAAAATCTCCTGGCAACGTCTGTAATGATTCTTGACTGTCGTTGCGCGTCAAGATGGCATTGGTAGCGGGCTGCCTCATGTCACACATCAGCCCCGGCTGCAGCTTATGCAACTCATGCACAGAATGCGGGCATTACATACAACGGGCTGCATACTTGATTGCAAGCTAGCGTTGTTTTTGATTGTTGGAACATAGATAGATTCTGGGAAAATGAGGTACAGAGCATTCAGGAACAGGCGGTGCGACCGTGAGCTTCGCTCCGTGTACACCGCCCACGGCGCTTAAAGGCTGACCAGTAGGAGCCAGAGTGCAGCTACGCAGAGAAGCTGGTGTCGACGGCGCAATATATATATATAGATATATATACATTGACGCGTATTTTATATGTGAATACGAGTCACAGACGCATGAGCGACTGCGTAAATGATGTTGGCGTCTTTTGTTGTGTAACCATTCCCGGTTGGCGTTTGTCGACACGTCCGCACAGATCCGTTGTAGGCTCGGCAAGCAGTGTGTTAGTGGAACAAGTATCTGTTTTTGAGAGGCGGCGCCATGACGGAGCCGAGATCTGGCAAATATTGACCCTATTGGCTAATCGAAATGTATAGGACCAATGAAAAATCGCCGGTGTGGAGAGTGGGTCTCAATTAGTGAAGGCAGGTACACGTGCGCTATCTAAGATGGCTCTGCGAGCGACCTGTCTGTGACATCAAAATGTTCCGCTGCCGCCGCTCGGGCTAGTCAGGGTAGACGCAACGGAAAATATAAGCGAGACACTTTGGCTAAGTATAATAACTCAAATTCAAATGGTGGGTTGCTACGCCGGTCTTGCATACACAGCTTCGGTTGGTTGATTGCGAGTACCGCGTTGGACAACTCATTTGTTGCCGAGCAGTACGAACTTCAGAGCAAAAGCTGCCTGTAACTGCGACAAATAAACTATAACCAGATAGCAGCATCTCAATCCTTGTCCTCTGAATGCACCAAAATAGCAGAACAGGATACTACATGCAAAGCAAGCCAGTGCCATCTCTGCCTCCCCCTCCTCAGCACAACCTAGTACGAATAGCAACCCCCCCTCACGGCAATCACGGCCAAATAGGTCGACGCAATGCGTGCCGCCGCAGCCGCAGCGCCATATGCCGCCTTGGCTTCCTCGTCCGCCGCCTCTGCGTCCTCGTTGGCCGCCGCGGCCGTGTCCTTGTCGCCTGCGGCCTCGGCCGCGAACGCGCGCACCGTGGCCGCCTTTGCCTTTGTCAGAGCGCGCTCGGCGCAGGCAGAAGCTTTCGTCGCGATGTCGGCCGCGTCGCTGACGGCCGCCGCCGCCGCGCACGGGACGCTGACCGGGGAGGTGGGCGGAGTGGACGAGTTGCTGACAAGGTCGATGTTTGGGACCGTGTGCGGTGTCGTGAGCCGCTGCGGACGACGGCGGTCGGCTTTGTCCGTGGTAGACTTGCCGCAGGGAAGATTGGAGACGGCAGTGGCTGTGGTCTTTGGCGGAGAGGGGGGGACATCTTGCTGCAATGCGTTGCGGTCGGCCTGTGGGAGTTTGGCAGCCTTGATATCCTTTTTCGTCTCAGTCCCCGTTTCCCCAGACGGGATGTTATTAGGAGGCTTCTATCGCGCAGTTAGCCAAACCAGTCACCACACACCCCTTCCCCCAGCGCTCAGCGTACCGGTAGTCTATTCTTGATTCCCTCCATGTGAATCAAGAAGCCTCCCCATACCCAGCCTTTAATGGCCGCCACCGCCAGCGCCCTCTGCTCCGCGCTCTCCAAGCATAGCGCCAAGCAGCCGTTGTGCTTCCTGTTCGTCCTGGGACTCGGCTCCCACGCCCAGCGCGCCGTCTCCATCGGCCCGGGGCACCGCGCGCGGAGGGCCTCCTCGAGCTTCTGCGGGCACGCCGTGCCGCCCATGCCGCGAAGAAGCAGCAGACATCCAGTGGCGCGCCAGTCGGCGACGCGCTCGTCGTAGTCGCGCTTCTCGGCTTCGAAGAGACTCTGTTGGGACTTGTTGCGGGCGGCGGCTGCGAGCACGGCGCCGCTGCGCGTCGGGCGCTCTTCGTTGGAGGATCGACTGTGGCTTCGGCTTCGGCTTCGGGTGCGGGTAGAGACGGGTGCTTCTTTGTCGGATTTGTCATTCATCGTGGCGATGCGTGTGTGGGTTGTTTTGGGGGAGTTGAGGTTCATGCCCGTTGGTTGCAAACGGGCGAGGCCGGCTGGAAGGAACCTGGGGGTGGAAAGTAGCTTTCAGGTGGGCGCAGTCTCCGACGCAGTACTAGTTAACACAAGGGAGGATAATCTCTTTAAACGTATTTCAAGGTGATAAAACTAGCTCGAGGGGCTAGGATTTAATTTGTTCTTGACATTGCTACAGCATCAGACTCACGACCGCGGGTGGACAAGCCACAGACCTTTTTGAATACAGCCCCAACTCCCTTTTTGAGTTAATTATGTTACTTAGTTATTTCTATGCTTCTAAAATGTTACCCTGGCCCAGCTTTGCCGTCTTTCTGCCGTTGTACGTTTGTACGTGGAACGATGTGCTCCTCCACTCTGCTGGCAGGTCCGAGTTGCGCCTGATCAAGGTATAATTGTCTAGAAGATGAAGATATAAATGTCTGGAAACCACCCATGAGTCCCTCGGCGAGTGTATTTATTATCTCTCGAGAGTTAAGGGACCGACCTTGTAACACAGAGTCGAGGGTCGTCAACCGTGGCTCGCTTGCTGCTCACCTTGGTCAGCGGCGAAACAGGTATCTTGTCTGGAATGTATGTAATACAACATGCATGTCGTTATTAATAGCGACGGCAGTGTAGTATATTCTACGTGTTAATGCAAGCTTCATACCCCGACTACTGCTGTCGACGGCATGGTCCCGACAAGCCAGCCGACAGCTCTGCTCAGGAATAACCACAGTTTGAACAGAAATAACAAGAAACAAGTAACGGTAGTATTTATAAAATATCTAGCCTAATAGAGTAAAATACAACCTTCGCCAGCACAAGCAGAGCCTGAGCAATGTCGTTCGACTTGTGCATGTCTACATACGTTTAAGTAGTCGCAATGGAGTCCGTCAACACCAAGTACATCTGCCCCGGTTCTATGGAACCGACCTAGGCGCTTCAAGTATCTCCAAACCAATACAGTGTCTTATGCCTATGTCAGACATTTATACGCAGGCGCGGGGGCCGACGTGCCCGAGATGGACCCTAGGCCTTTGCTCAGCACGGCCAAGCATCCCGCGGCCTTTTCTTCGTGGAGTACACAGTACTACAGGGCTGACAGCAAAAGGGCCTTTTCATCGCAGAGCGGAGGTCGGAGGCTGAGTATCATGAAGTCTCTGTCGCACGGAACGGGGCGGCCGGCGGGAATGCACAGATTAGGGCCATTCGCGAGCCGTCGTTGGGTGAGTATCCAAATATGGCTGCTCGTATTTCGTGCACTATTACATCATTTTCTGCTACGTGGAGTTCGAGTTCTCTACTGTCGTATTGCCTCGGTGTTGTATGTCAGCTCGTGGATCATGTCCGGAAACTCGTAGCGCCGATGCCTGGTAAGCCGTGCCAAGGTGCATGCCACGGCTGCCTCGACCAAAGACGGGAATATCCCTGGCTAGACAGACAAGGCTACAAGAAATGCGCACGTACTCGCAAGAGACAACCGGGTTCTCTCGCAGCACATGGGAGCTGCAGCCATCCGTCGATGCTCTTGCCCGGACCACCTCCCTCGGCCAAACCGCCATCAACTTGCCCTCCGCCGACCCATCCGACATGATCCGAACCCTTGGAGCTGCATGCAGAGCACAACACAAAGCATGCAAGTGCGTACCTATCTATGCAAGCTGCCCGGCCTTTGCTACGTAGGGCCGTTGGGGGGATCGGCGCGGCAGGACCGTTTTGTGCCTGCAGCGACGCCAGTACGGATCCTACCTTAGAATCCCACGTCAGGCGTTCAGGCAAGGCTTCGCTCGTCCGATGCGGCGGAAAAATGTCCGTTGCAACTCATACCGGCAGCAGATGCAACGCAAGACGAGACGAAAATGAGGAATAATAGACACTAGTCTGCTATAGCCCCTATTGGAGAGAACAAAAGTGCCAAGTGTCTGGTAATTGAGCGGTGCCCGGTCTAGAATTCTCTTCGCATAGGAACAAGTTTCTACAAATTAGTGCTTATTTATCTGCCCAGAGGTGCAGCATTCCTCACAGCCTCGAAGCCGCGCGCACACAACGCTCGGGCCTGGGCCTATTCCGGGCTTGCAGGAGCTTCCTGTGACTAATTGTGCGCCTGCCGTTGGTGGGGGAATTCAAAATATGACAAAAACTGTGCGAAAAAGGTCTCCGGGGCGGTCATATGGCCGTTGTTGCACAAAACGGGGGTTTTGAGGTGTAATTATGTATCAGCCGCACCGCCTCACCTTGGCCCACCAGAGCAAGTTTTTCTCTCTCCTTCTTTTACCAACCAGTACGGATACAGTAAATCCCATTCATGCATCGGGGATCTTTGCGCCAGCCAACGCTAGAGCCCCCGGCCTGGTCCGCCGTCCTAGCGTTGAGCACATTTGAGACAGATTTCGACATGATGGAAAGAGCACGATTCCGGGCAACGCAACTACGAAAAAAAAAACCAGCGCATCAGACTATAAGAAGCTGTCCATACGTCTTGCGTTTTGCTGTCTGGTCTTTGCACCTTTTTCTTTGAGCACGCAAGGCGGTGAGCTCACATCGGGTCTGAGTGTCCGGGGTCAAGGTTCGGCATCAGGCTCGGGGGGAGGTGATCACCCCGAATCGGAACCTTAATGGAATTAAATTGCCCGCTAGCGCACGAAGAAGAAAACGAGAATAAGCCCATGGTGAGGATTGGGCGCCGACTTGGCACGGCTTACACGGGGCCCCGGGGGGGTATTACGTGCTGACAGCAACGGCTCCCCGTCACCTATACTTGTCCGCCGGTATGGAAATAGGAACCGCGCCCGTGCTATTGCCCAATAGTACCCAATGAGAAGAAATACCCTATCCTGTCGACAGGGCGGATATGAATGGACCCTCCTCCTACTCCGCTGACAGCCTCACTTACCCACGGCCCCTCAGCTCGCCAACAATGAAGATTTGATAGCCCTGATCCTTGTCCGGCGAATCTATCTGCAGACAGAAAGTGGCGAAGAACACGTATCCTGTGCTACACTTTAAAAAAAGAAGCAACATGTGGTTCTTTGTGTTTTCTCACCAGCATCACAGCCCTGGTCCTTTATATCCCCTTGACGAAGAGAAAGCATCAGATTGTCTCAACTCCCCCCCACACCCACAACCGCTTTCCCCCCTCCGTCACACTTGCGGGTTGGATAAGCGTCGAGCGGCTCCGAAACGTACCATCCGTTACAAGACCGCTTGAATAGCCCGGTTTGGCATTCGTCCGTGGAGGAACGAACGGGGCCAAACATTCGCTTCAGCTCGGAAAAGCTAGCGCCGCGCCCCCGGGGCGTGTCAATCTGCCTCAAACATGCTCAGCAACCCGTTGGCTTTCGGTACCGCTAGCAAGATGGAATCCCGTCCTCTGAAATGCCATCGTTCTTTCCCGGTCCTTGTCAACGCACACGCCCCCCCCCCGCGAGGCATGTGCGTCGCAGACGCTGCGGCCAAAGACGCACACGGAGAAAGAACGACCTGTGGGTGGTGTGTGAGAAACTAGTCGGTGGGTTGGGAAAAAAAAGGTCCAGAAGAACTATTGCTTCCTTTTCCACCACCCCTCTCCGAATTCGTATGGGTGCTGTGATGCATCATGCCAGGCCCCAAAGTTCGTATGACAGCGCAAGTTTATGCCCATTCTTCCACCACTTACTTTTTTTTTCTTTTTTTTTCTTTTTTCTTTCTTTATCCAGTTAGAATCATCAGCTGCGGTTTTCCTCGTGTCCCCAAGTAAGCAAGGCTGGGCTTCTCGTCTGCGTTGGTTTCTTGCATTTAAGATTCTCATAACCTTGAGCTAGTTCACGCAAGTTTCCCCATCTTCATGATCCAACTATACATTTACCGAATAAAACGTCTATAAGCCAAGGAAACAAGCATATTTTGTCCACCGTCTTCCGTCTTGCTACTTGCCTTCTTCTTCTCTCGTCTCTTGACAGCTCGAACCCTCCCACCCACCTTGTGTCTCTGCGCTGCCACACTTACCACATCCCGGGCCACCCATCATGGCGACGCCAAAGAGCATATCGCAGTCGGTTCTCGACATCATCACACAGTTTGCGCTCAACAAGTTTGACGACGCGGCGACGCGCATGGCCGCCGGCACACCCACCTTTCTTGCCGTCATTGACGCCTTTGTCGCCGACCAAAGGGAGATCCAGACATGCCTGCCCTCGTTCCCGTTCAAGTCGGCCAACAAGGAGTACAAGGTGCTCGGCGCGCTGCCGGACAAGGCCGAGGAGCTCGCCCTCGGGCGCCTCGACAACATGTGTCGGCGCATCCGCGAGGTGTATCCCCCGGGCGCGCGCGTCACCATCATCTCCGACGGCATGACGTATAACGGTACGTTGTTCGTCCCTCTGTAGCTGCCTTTCTGAATTAGAGAGCGGGAAGCAGTACCGAGTCGCTAACACAACTTCACAGACCTTCTCTCCATCTCGGACCGCGAGACATGGCAGTACGGCGAGGCCCTCCGCAAAATGGCCGACGCCAAGGGCTTCACCCACATCTCCTTTGCGCGCATCCGCGACCTCGTCGACTGCGCGCTGCCCGAGACGCTGCGTGAAATCACCTACGTCGCCAACTGCACCAACATGCGGCGCCTGCTGCTCAACGAGCACGGCCGCGACGACCTCGACATGGACAAGGAGATTGTCGACAACCCCGACACCAAGCTGACCTACCTCGGCTACTGCCGCTTCCTCGAGTCGGACCTGCGCCACATCTTTCCCACCGACGAGAACCGGACCAACCGCGCCTACAAGCGGGACGTCAAGTACCTGGCCAAGCAGATGCTGAAGCGCGGTTACGTGAGTCCCAGTCGACCCGAGTCTTTGAACGCACAGAACTGCATATGCTAACAGGACTAGGCCTTTGCGGGAGCCGTCAAAAAGGCCTTCCCCAACCATCTCCGCCTCTCCATCCACGAGTCCTTTGGCGAGCACAAGGTCTCCATCAGCCTGCTCAACACGCAGACTGGCTTCACCACGCCCTGGCACTGCAGCGTCGCCCAGCTCGCCGACGGCGAGTGGATCAGCGCCCCCATGGGCGAGTTTCAAAAGGACGACCGTCTCGAGGTCGTCTTCGAAAACGGCCGCCCATCGCACTTTCGAGAAAAGGCCCGCGCCCCGGACGCACCCCCCAGCATCGCCGAATCGTGGACCGCCTTTATGCCGGCCAAGAAGATTAGCCCCTCGTCGGCCGGCTCCCTCTCACCGAGCTTGCAGTCCGATGCGGGCCAGCCGGCGCAGTTGGGACTCGGGATCAGCGGCTGCACGACGCCGGCGAGTAGTGACGCCGCCTCGGACGGCGAGTTCGTCGAGAAGCAGGTGGCCGCCGCCGCGCCGGACTATGGACGACGCTTGCTGCCGCAGATTATAGACAAGCGGGCGGCAGCGCATCCGGATCAGATCCTGTTTTCGCTCTCCAGCATGGTCAAGAATCAGCTCGAGTTTCAAGAGATTTCGGCCAAGCAGTTTGCGCAGGCCATTGACAAGACGGCGTGGTGGCTGGAGAGCAAGGTCGGCAAGCAAACCGCAATCCAACCGATCGGATACATCGGACCACACGATCTTCGACATATTTTGTTGACATATGCCTGTGTCAAAGTCGGCTACGCGGCTCTCTTCCTCTCTCCCAAGAACAGCACCCAAGGCGCCCTCTCCGTGCTCGACACCCTCCACTGCGACATCTGGGCCAGGGCCAGCGACGCGCCCCTCGCTCCCCTCGTGCAAGACGTCCTTGAGCAGCGCCCCATGACCATCCTCGAGCTCCCTCCCCTCGCCGACCTCCTCTCCGCCAGCACCACCCCACCCTACCCCTACACCAAGAGCTTTGCGGCCGCCGCCACCGACCCCTTTTGCTACCTGCACACGTCCGGCAGCACCGGAATCCCCAAGCCGATCCCGTGGTCGAACGCGCTCATCGGAACCATGGACGCCGTGCGCCTGCTGCCCCGCGTCGCCGACGATCACGGCCTGCTGCCGTGGACAACTGACTGGGCCGCGCACGACCGCATCTATTCTTCCTTTCCCATGAGCCACGGCGCTGGCATCATCATGAACATCCTGCTCCCCGCGCTCATGGACCTGCACTGCATCATGGGGCCCGTCAATGTGCTGCCAAACATCACCCTTGTAGAGGCGCTGGCGGAGCAGGCTAGGATCGACATCTGGAGCATGGTGCCGTCGCTAACCGATGAGGTCGGCGAGACTCCCGACGTGCTGGCCAAGTTGGCATCGTCCAAGTTCATCTGCGCGTCCGGCGGGCCCGTGAGCCCAGTGAGCGCGGGCAAGGCCAACGCGGTCGTGCGCGTGCTGAACCTCACGGGCACCACCGAGGGGCTGTTCATTGGCAACCTGGTGCCCGCGCGGGAGGACTGGTTCTGGTTCGCGTTCCACCCGTACTCTGGCTTCGAGTTCAAGCCGCTCGACGACGAGGACACGTACGAGCACTGGATCCACCGCGACGAGACGCACGCGGCGCTCTTCCAGGGCATCTACCACACCTTCCCCGAGCAGCAGTCCATCAACTTCAAGGACCTGTACATGCGGCACCCGACCAAGCCGTATCTGTGGGCGTTCAAGGGCCGCAACGACGACCTCATTGTGCTCTCCAACGGGTACAAGATCTCACCGCTGCAGACCGAGGCCTTCATCGCCGCGCACCCGGCCATTGACGGCTGCCTGGTCATTGGCACCGGCAAGCCGCAGGCCGCGCTGCTGATCGAGCTCAAGGACCCCAACGGCAAGACGGAGCCCATCCTCGACAGCATCTGGGAGACGGTGCAGGCGGCCAATGTGCAGATGCGCCACAAGAACCAGCTGCTGCGCGACTTCATCGCCTTTACCGAGCCGGACAAGCCGTTTGTGCGGACCGACAAGGGCACTGTCAAGCGGCCTGCGACGCTGACCCTGTACGCCGAGTACATTGAGCGCTTCTACAGCTCGCGCAACAGCGACATTCCCGTCTTCGACGTCGATCTGAGCTCGCCGGCGTCCATCCAGCATGACGTGCGCGAGCTGTTTGCCTCGTACCTGGCCGAGGTGCGCGACGTGCCGCTCGACGCCAACCTGTTTGAGCTCGGTTTCGACTCGCTCGCCGTCTTCGCTGCCATCAAGACGCTGCGCATCGTCACAGGCCTGGCCGATCGCCTGAGCGCGCGCCAGCTGTACGCCAATCCCACGCTCGGCGGCTTCTCGTCGGTGCTGCTCGAGCTGGCCCAGGAATCAAAGACGTCGACGTCCGATGCCGGTGCCAGTAAAGTCACGGAGCTGCAGAGGCTCATGGCGCAGCACCAGGCGCGCCAGTCATTCAAGCTCAACCCCATGGACTACGTCAACCCAAACCACTACATGGGGCTCGTCTTTTACTTTCCCCTCGCCGACGGCGTCAGCTTCCAGGATGCCTTTGAGACGCTGTCCAAGGGCCTGGACCGCACCATGGATCAGATCCCCGCGCTGGGCGGCAAGATGGTGCCCTGCTCTCCGTACGAGATTGGCTATGCCAAGGGCGACTTGTGCGTCAGCATCCCCCCCGCGCACATGGCATCCTCCCCGCACGGCAGGCTCATCTACAAGGACTGTGCCGCACTTCTGCCCTCGTTTGCGGAGCTGCGCGAAAAGGACTTTGTGCCGTCGCTGTTCCACGACGAGGTCATCCTGCAGCAAGACACGTTTCCCAGCCTGCCTGCCGACATTGTCCTCGCGCAGGCCAACTTTGTCCGGGGCGGGTGCCTGCTCGCCGTGGACATGAACCACTGCTGCCTCGACGGCATGGGTGTCATGATTGCGCTCAAGGCGTGGGCGGAGAACTGCCGCTTCCTCCAGGGCGACGCGGCGGCGACGTGCTCGTGGCTCGACGTCGACAGCTTCAATCATGGCCTCCCCGAAATCATCCACCAGCAGGAAGGATGGACCAAGTCGCCGGACGAGGTTGATCCCGGCACATGGGGCTTCCTCCCGTTTCAACCCGCCGAGGACGCGGCCCCGAGCAGGTACGTCCCGACAGCAGCAGATCTGCCGCCGGCGCCCAAGTTCAAGCTGCATTCCGTGTGGCCGCTCCCCCGCGCCGAGCGGTGCATGAACACGACCGTAGTGGAGATTTCGGCGGAAAGCATCCGGAAGCTCAAGAAGCAAGTGCTGGCCGACCCCGGGACCAAGGGCTCCAGTGTCTCGGTCAGCGACATTGTGCAGGCCTTTTTCTGGAGACTGGCCATTCGCGCAAGACGGCATGTGGCCAAGGCTAAGGGAAATGATTATTCGGAAGCGGACGGCATTTCCATCTTGGA
This sequence comes from Cordyceps militaris CM01, assembly GCF_000225605.1. Taxonomy (NCBI): domain Eukaryota; kingdom Fungi; phylum Ascomycota; class Sordariomycetes; order Hypocreales; family Cordycipitaceae; genus Cordyceps; species Cordyceps militaris. The sequence goes on along the minus strand of NW_006271975.1, from coordinate 345,110 downwards.
GGCGCCGACAGACGGGCGCGCGCACTTTTCGTCGCTGTTGCCCGCTACGTACATGGGCAGCATGCTCATCATGAGCCGCTCGGTGCTGTCGACACAGGAATTGTGCGCACCAGACACCAGCCTCGGGCGCATCTCCCAGGTGCTCCGTGACACGGCCGCGCGTGTCACGCCATCTCTCGTGCACGATGCGTTTACGCTTTTGCAGTCGCTTCCCGATCACGCGCGCTTCTCGACGGCCAACATGGGTCTCGACCACATGCACGCCATGATCTCGAACCTCATGCTGTTCCAGACGAGCGAGATTGATTTTGGCAGCAAATTGTTTGCCAACAATGGATCGCCCGAGACAATGCGACCGCAGCTGGTGCGCGCCAACGGGCGGTTCCGGTTCTGGATCATCTCGCCGATGAAAAAGGACGGCGCTGTAGAGCTTGTTCTGGGCACGTTTCCCGAAGAGCTTGCCTTTTTTACCGGAGACGAAGAGTTCAACAGATATGCCAAGGTGGTAGATGTTTCAGCTTGGTAAATAGAGCATAGAAATTCAGACTGTATATAGTTAGATTGACAACCAGGTCGCGGCGTGGTTTCTCGTGTAAGTCGCCAAAAACACGCTCCAGATTGCGACGGGCGCTAGATTGAGACAATATATCCCCATGTTTATCCACTGTAGTATCGAAACCGTAAACGTACCGTCTCCGAGTGAAACGCCCGCAAAGGGTCCCGCCGAGCTGAAAAAACGAGAAGCCATAGTTGTGGTACAAGGCAGGAGGAAGGGGTGTCGCCTGCCCACACACCCCAAGCCTCACCAGCGCAAAACTAGCGGGCACCGGCTCCGGCACGAAAAGTGAGCAAGTTTCGATGACAGCTGCTAAGATGAGGCTTGCACAAAATTGAGCAGGTTTTCCGGCAATCGCTCCACCTCTTTGCTTGCCTAAATTGGTGCTGCAGCACCCCTAGTCAGTTGTGGTTCGGTGGTCGGTCTGATCCGCGCAAGGGAAACCTTCTCATTTTGCTTCATAAAGAAGGCCACCCCCGGTCGACGTTTTCCTTTCTTTTCTGTGTTCATGTCAGCTTCTCTTCTTCGCTTCTTTCCATCTTCGTTACCATCGGCGCCATGTCCAAAGATGCAGCCGATGCCAAGATCCGCGTCGATGCGGTGCGCGACAGTGCCGACGACGCCACCGCCGAGGCTGGCAGCAGCAGCACCCAAGTTCAAGCTGGTGTGCGCAACATCGAAGCCACGACTGTCGCGTGGAACAAGAATGCCCTCATCATCGCATATGTGCTCATCTGGCTAACGTATTGCGTCGAGGGCTTGCTGGCCAACACGACCAACGCGCTCACACCCTTTGTCACCTCGGACTTTACCCTGCACTCGCTGACGCCGACTGTCGGTATCCTCAGTAGTGTGATTGGCGGCGTCACCAACCTCACTCTCGCCAAGATTCTCGACGTCTTCGGTCGCCCGCAGGGCTACCTCTTCTGCATCGTCCTGGCCACGGTCGGCATGATCATGATGGCCGCCTGCAATAATGTCGAGGCGTACGCGGCCGCCCAAGTCTTCCAGACGGTGGGCAACAACGGCATCCAGTACAGCCTGTCGGTATTTGTCGCCGACACGTCGACGCTACAGAACAGAGGCCTTATGCAGGCCATTGTGAGCACGCCCAATCTCTTTGTCGGCTTTGTCGCCGGACCGATTGCGTCGGGCTTTGTCCGTGGCCCCGGCTGGCGATGGGCGTTTGGCATGTTTACCATCATGGTCCCATGCATCACGCTGCCTCTCTACGGCATCCTGGTCAACAACTTCCTCAAGGCCAAGAAACTAGGCCTCGTCACCAAACCCGACAGCAAACGAACGCCCCTGCAGTCACTTCTGCACTACTCTCGCGAATTCGACGCCATTGGTTTAATCCTTCTCTCCGCTGGCGTCGCCCTCTTTCTACTGCCGTTCAATCTCTACACTCTGCAGGCACGGGGATGGACCTCGCCTCTAGTCCTCAGCATGCTCATTATTGGCTTTGTCCTCATCATCAGCTTTGTGGTGTGGGAAAGATTCTTCGCGCCAGTCACCTTTATCCCGTACTCGTTGCTTCTGGACCCAACCGTGTTCGGCGCGTGCATCTTGTCGGCGACATTGTTCCTGAGCTACTCGACTTGGAGCGCCTTTTTCCAGTCGTATCTGCAAGTGGTCAAGGGTCTCAGTATTGACGAGTCGACCTACGTCATTCAGACGTACTCAGTCACATCCGTCGTCTTTGCCGTCGCTGCGGGCGGCTTGATCCACAAAACCGGCCGATTCAAGCCGGCAACGCTCTTCGTCGGCGTGCCGCTGAGCGCTTTTGGTCTGGGCCTTTTGATGCACTTTCGCGACGCGGATAGCAGTATTGGCTACGTTGTCATGTGCCTCATCTTTATCGGCATTGCGGCGGGAACAATCATCGTGTGTGATGAGATTGCCATGTTGGCTGCCGGTGCTCATCAGTATGTCGCCGTCTGTCTTGCCGTGCTGGGCATGTTTAGCAATGTCGGCGGCGCGATTGGTTTCACTGTGGCATCGGCCATCTGGCAAAACACGTTGCCCAACAAATTGCTCGAGTATCTGCCCGAGGAGGATTTGCCCAACTTGCCCATGATTTATGGCGACATTAACACGCAGCTATCGTACCCAATTGGCTCTGCTACCCGAACGGCCATCCAGCATGCGTACAGCGATGCCTATTTGCGACTGCTGGCTGTCAGCACCGGCGTTTGGGCATTTGGCTTTGTCGCCGTCATCATGTGGCGCAACATCAATGTCATTGGCATCAAGCAAGCCAAGGGGCATGTCTGGTGAGGTGTCAAGGTCGTAGGGGATAAATTGAGTGACGACGCAGGTTGAGGCGAGGTCGACGTTTGTACACGTCGAGCGCAAGCCACTGACAAGATCACGTGTACGCGGATTGGCCTTATCATAGGTTAGGCGAAGGCGGATGGCCTATGATAGGTTAGACGGATGGGAAAGATACCCTCTGATTGAAATTGCACATACAGATAGACAGCAAATACGGTTACCTAGTAATGCATACATTATTATTACACGCCCGAGACATTTTCCTTTATGCGTCGGGAATGCAGGTACCAGTACCCAGACAAGGCCTAATTAGGTACCTAGTAGGCACCTAATCCAGTGGAGTTTACCCCAGACGACGCCACATTCAGCAGTTGTCGTGGCCTGAAACCTCGCCTTCTGCTGGCCTGTGGCGGGCCGTCCCAGCACTAACAAGCTAAGGTACTAAGCATGGCGGGCCAGGCACACTGGCTCCATCAGCCATCGTTAATTGGTGTGGCTGAGATGGGCTCTGTGGCTCATAAAAGTGCACGCATCCCACCTTAAGCCGTGTCTCCCCTCGTTTCTTCTTCTTCACTCACAAGCAACAAACGGGTCGCAAATCATCTCGCGGAGTCTGTCATCTTTTCATTAAGAAGGTATTCTTCTCGCCCGGGCCCCCTCGTCAATCCCTTTTGTGCGTCATTCACTCATTTTCCACCCCCACCCCTCATCCTCTCTCGCTCTTTTCGCCGCTCTCTAGACAATTCACCCGAGAACACCGTCCCGGCGGCTGCGTGAATCCGTTCATCGCCGCCCGCTTCGGCCTCTTCTCTCGTCATCCCCGACCGAGCCATTCTTTTTCCAGCCCGAACCCGACCGTCAAACCCAAACACCCGCCGCCATGTTCAAGCGCTCGTTCCGTCATCACGACGCCGTGCGCGTGGACAAGTCTGCGCGCGTTAAAAAGTCGGGCTCCGTCCGGGATCCCATGAAGCTTTCGAAACTGCAAAGGTCGCTCACCGAGAACGACGCCCTGCTGCACTACCCGCAGCAGGCGCAGCCAGCCTCCGCACCGTCCCCCATCATCACCCTGATGGTGGGCCGCGAGGGCCGGCTCTTTGCGGCGCACGAGGATGTGCTCCGGCAGTCGCCGTTTTTTGACGCCGCCTGCCGCTCCGCCTTCCCCGACGCGCAGAGCCGGAGGATCTCGCTCCCCGAGGAGGAGCCCGAGGTCTTCTCCGCCGTGCTCGAGTACCTGTACAAGGGCGACTACTACCCGCAGCTGGTGCACAACGGCCAGCGCAACACGTGGGAGCTCGAGAACCACAACCGCGCCGGTGCCAGCGGGCTCCGAACGCCCGCGGCATCTCCCAACCCCGAGGCTGGAGGTCGCGCGACCGGCGCCGCCGTCCACCTCGACAGTGTGGGGGCCGACGTGCTCCGCGACACCGTCATCTACTGTGCCGCCGAGCGCTACGGCCTCGAGGAGCTCAAGCGCCTGGCCCTCCGCAAGCAGGGCCTGGCGGCCGGCATCGACGTCGCCACCATCCTGCGCTCCGCCCAGTATGCCTACGCCCACACGCCCGACTCGGACAGCCGCCTGCGCGCCCACTACCTTGCCCTCATTATCCGCTGCCGCAAGACCTTTAAGCGCAGCGGCACCATGCAGGTTGAGATGGAGGCGGGCGGCACCAAGCTGTTTTTCGACCTCTTCGTCGCCATGTGCAACCATCTCGACGACGTCATTGACGTGAACCATGTTCGCTCCCCAAGGACCGTCTGAGAGAAGCCTGGTTGTGCGCGTGTGTCTGTCTAGGTTTCCATCTATTAGGTCCACTTCCCCGGCTCAAGTCTGAGGTGGAGTCTGACTGCCTCGAAGCCGTCGCATTTACAAAATCAACCCGACAAAAAAAAAGATTTTACGAAGTTATGAATGTGGAATTCACAGCAGGTGTTGGCGCATTTTTGGTCTCCCTCATCAGATTGTCTCATTTCCAGCAGGGAGCTGATTCAGTTCAAGTCTTTCTGCTTTGTTTCATCGCATTTGGGTTTTGCTTCAATCAATGAGATTCAAGAGCCGAGGATATAATGACGCCCGTCTGTCCACAGGTATACTTCCTCTGCTCTCTTTTCCTCTTGTCAGTTGACTTGCGATTGTTTTGCTGCATCATTCAACTCTCACGATTTGTAGTTTATGTTCTCCTGATGATAGAGGCTCGGTTGCTTCGCAGCGACCGAGTTGTATCAATATGCTTGTTGTGCTACCCAACTCACCCCAGGGGACCGAGATTGGTTCCGTCGTCCCCTTGCCCTTTGACAAGAAAAATCTCAGACAATTTTTTTGCGCTGGACAGCAATTCGAAAAAAAATTCAACATCCCCCCCTCTCCCTCGTGCATTTTTTCAAACAGCTTGGTCACATTTTTTTGGCTGAGATATCTTTAATACCCCTGTGCTACTACTGGGATACGACAAGAGAAGCTTACAGAATGTTTCTCACAGCTTTGAGAAAGTCGGCGTTTGTTATTTTTTTTTCCCACGTTCAAGTCATTCTACAATACTGTCCACACACAAGACCATGTTTTCTCATTTCATTTGTCTGGAGGAAACATGCTGCATGGTTTGGAAATGTTCTTTTACAGACAAAAAAAAAATTGCAGAAAAACAAAAACGTGGAGAGTGGAAGTGTTGGCTCCGAGAGCTAACGGCTCTGCTCTTTACACTCAGGGGCTGCTGCGCAGTCCTCCTTGGCGGGAGTCCTTTCCGTCGGGGTCTTTTTGAGGTAATAGAAAATTGCCGCCTCACATTTGTTCCATGTTTTTGTCGTGACTTGTATCAGCAACTCGCATCTCCAAACCCTACCGTACCCTAAACTACCCCATCTATGCCCATTCCACCGTAAAGTCGTCAAATTTGGCGTGCAGCTGCTCCGTGCCCTCCTTGGCCGGCCTCGCCGCCAGCGCGGCCACGTCCAGCGTCCAGCCGTTGTACTGCGCGTCGGCGACCCAGCAAATCTCGCGCAGCGGCGTCTCCGTCTCGCCGTCCACGCAGTACACCCACCAGCTGCGGCCGTTGTCGTCGCCCTCGCTGCGCACCCGCACCGTCACGCCGCGCCGGCCCGTCGCGACCTCGCCCGCGTCCGCCACGGGCCCGACGCTCCAGTCGGCCCAGGTGTCGCAGCTGACGGTCGACAGCCGCGGACGGCCCTCGTACAGCTCGATGCCCGTCTTGACCCATTTCCGCTGCGCCGGCTGCGTCGGGTGCGTCAGCCGGAAGAGCAGCCCGGCCTGGTCGTACCGCTGCGTGTACGCGGCGGAGAAGGTGACCTGGGCGGAGCGGAACTGGCCCATGGGGTTGGACGAGTGCGTTGTGAAGGGGGCTGGATGGTGTGTGAGTTGGGGGTGTAGCAAGGGCGTGAGTTTGGCGAGTGATGAGCGGCTGAAAACGTACCGTTGAATACATCCTTGGTAGGAGGCTTCTTCCAGATGTCCGTATCCGGGCCGGCAGAAAGGTTGAAGCACTGAGCCATTGCGTGCGAGGTTTTATACGAGGAAGGTATGGTGAGAAAGCTCAGATGCTGAGTTGTGGTGATCTATGGCAGTTCATGACGACAACGGGCCGGGCTTATATACCAAGACGGCGCGGGGCAGCATTGCCCCGCTAAAGAACCAGCCAGATGCGCGGTTGTCGGGTCGAGACTGTGCTATTCTTGCCATACTCTTTCTGTCTCCAGACAAGGATCACATCATGATCTCAACTTCCAAGAATCAGATTGGCCGGAAACAACCGCTCAGTCGATTGGTAATTGAGTAGGCTGTGTATTGGACAGACTGCGCTTCTCCCGGTAACGCGGGCCTTGACTCCGGGTGGGCCGACGAGGCGGAGCGACCGTTTTAGGACAGCCCGGCGCGGCCACGGGGCTCCGCCGGTGCTGACACGCTGGCTGCATTATTAATAATGAACGAGAAAGGTATTTCGGTTAATTGGACACGTGGTTTAATGCACACGAAAGTACATCAAGATAGGAATTGCGTTGCGTGCGGCGTGTGTGGCGACAATACCAAAGATGTTGTATGTGATTCACACAGCAAATCCTTCCTCCCAACCACTTCAGCCAGACGAGACGGCAACACTAACAGCCATGATCACTTCACCGGCGGCTAGGCAGCCAGCGGTCGCCACAGCGTCGTCTCGGCCGCAGTACCTAGGCCCTCAAGTTGATCCGAGCAATCACTCTTTTCAGCCCTAGCTACACACGGTCGCAAAGGGACTGGACGTTTTAAAACTTGAAATAAAAGCTTCAAGAACTCGCAGACAATGTGTCCACTGTCGGCGTGAAACTCGCATGTATGGGCATATTGGCCGTGGTTAGCATCGTGACATGAACAACAGCGATTTCTAGGAATAGACAGTTTGGAGTAGACGACCGACTCCGCGACGAGATCCCCAGAAACCCCAGGAACCCCAGGATTTCCCCGGATATTCCCCACTCCAGAATCCACGGAAATCTGCAAGATAAGCCAGACAGGTGGGGGGCCTTGTAGTGCTCATGTTCATGGAATATAAAAACTAAGTTAATCGTCGCTGCCCTACTAGCCCCGTAGCCGAGGTTGGCCCATGTCTCCTTTGTTTTTTCCATTGCTCAGGGACAAGGAGATGAAGCCCGTCTCAGTAGGGTTGTTTAGCTAACCCGTTATCCCGTGTACACAATGAAGAGTCTCTGGAGGGTTGTTTAGCTAACCCGTTTACACAATGGAGAGCTAGTCTACACTGAGCGCCGCCAATACCGTCATAGGCTGAAATTGATGCTGCTATACTTAAATCCAGTATAATTATTATAGTACAATGATGTAGTCACCAATCACCATCTCCAAAGGGCTTTACGGAGTTCGTGGCGTGCCGAGGCACTTGAAGCGGAGGGTCGGATCGACCCAAAACGAACTGCACCGCAATGGCGGACCGACGTGTAAATACGGGTGAAAATAATCATCTATCACTCCGTTCGGCATAATCACGTATATAATAACCTCCCCCTCTCGTAGCAGCAAGTTCCAAATGGTTGATGAACATCACTTTTTGCGGCCGGCAATCAGCATCTACAGCCCACCATGGCTACCGAAACAATACCAGCAACAAGCAATGTCAAGCTCAACAAGGACTCGATGCGGTCTACGTGGCGAACCTGGGACAAGAGCCAGCACCGGTTTGCCCACCAGGCCCTGACCCGAGCCGACGTCTTCCACAACGACCCGCACCGGGCCATCCCGGTGCACGCCAAGACGGACCCGGTGCCGTACCTGCCGCAGTGGGCGATGCAACGCTGGATCGTCACGCACGCGGCCGGGCCCCTGCTGCTGCACCAGCTCTTCGTGTCGGCGACCGGCGCCAACATTGGCCGGCTGGGCGCGTTGGCGGCCTACTACGTGTCCTCGCGCTGGTTCATGACGCGCCTGCTCAGGAACATGCGCGAGATGGGCCACCGGTACGGCCACCTGGACGGCGACGTGCACGCGCGCGACGAGGTCCCGGACAATGGCGTGGGCAAGACGCTCCTGTCTGTCGTGCTCGCCAGCGTGGTGCGCGCCGTCATGTTCAACGTGCTCACGTGGGACAATGACGTCGCGCCCGGAGACGCGCGCTGGCTGTGGATGCCGCTCATCATCGGCGTCTACGGCATCGTTCTCGACTTCTGGTTCTACTGGTACCACCGTCTGATGCACGACAGCGCCTCGCTCTGGCAGTTCCACCGTACTCACCATCTGACCAAGCACCCTGTCGCGCTGCTGACCCTCTACGCAGACGGCGTGCAGGAGGTCGGTGACATTGTCGTGATTCCATTGCTCACCTTTCTGACGCTCAAGGCAACCGGCGTCTCGCTCAACTTCTACGAGTGGTATGCTTGCAACATCTACCTGAATTTTGCCGAGAGTCTCGGCCACAGCGGCCTGCGCATCATGGCCTACGTTCCCAACCCCCTCACGCCCGTGCTTAAGCTTTTTGGGGCGGAGCTTGCAATTGAAGATCACGACCTCCATCACCGGAGAGGCTGGAAGAGTAGCTTCAACTACGGCAAGCAGACCCGGCTATGGGACCGCGTCTTCGGCACATGTACTACCCGCGTTGAGTGCTTGCCCGACAACATCGATTATAAAAACCAAGCTAGTATGCCTTTGTTCTAAGAACCCAGCTGTTCCCTGAATTCAGAGGTCGATTCTAAGGAAATACTCCTCGAGAGCTTCAACTGAATGGTCTTCCGATCTGACGGCCAGCTTTCCTGCTATTCTGCCAAAGTTGCACTTGCCCAGCGACGTGGAAAGGATACTCTAGGGTAGCACGAATTTGCAAGTCTGGTCGCGCGGTATCTGAATGTCTTCTTATTGAACAGAACGATATACAAAACGCACTAATCAATGAAGTTGAAACTCTGCAGCTAGTTGCAGAAAGTTTGAGTGTACCATAATGACGCCCACCATTTGCTCCTGTTCGTTGACAAGGACAGCGACGTTCACTATGCGACAAAGTATAGTCATATCAGGCAACACGAGACTCTGGAATTAAAACTAGTTAGGAAAAATGATATACATATCAGAAGGGAGAATAGTCAATACACTGCTGTACATGGGCCACTTTCACATCGTGACCCCCAATGCGGCGGCGACGTCCAGCGTCGCCTCTTCAAAAAGAAGCCTCCAATCTTCCTTCGACAAGGGCCCCTCTACGGCTTTCCTTTTCATCTCGTCCACCACCCGATGGATCTTGCCCACGACGTGCTCATGCGCGTCAAAAATCCCACAGAGCCCCATCGCGCACCGCTCCTCGTCCCAGAAGCCGGACCTGTACAGCGCCTGCTGCCTCGCCGCCAGCCGCTCCCCAAACGACCCCATGCCGAGCGAGATCAGCTCAGACAGCGCGCACGCCGGATTGCACTTCTCCAGCAGCACCGTCCACACCTTGCAGAACTGGGACAGAGAGCTGCGCACGAGCTCCGACGGCGGGGCTCGCGCAAGCTGCTCCGCGGCGCCGGTGGGACGCTGCTCGAACCGGCTCGAGTTGGTCAGGTCGTTTTGCGCCTGCACGAGGATACTGAGAACCTGCTCGCTCTCGGCGCCGGCGGCGACTGGTGCGGCGAGCTGGCCGATGGCCATCGGGGCGAGCAGGGACTGGACCTCGTAGCTCCCTGCGTGCACCGACTGGAACATGTCGTCGGCATCCAGGCCTGCTCTGGAGAGTAGTGTTTTCTCGCCCCCTGGATGGAACGTGGACAGAACGGATATGTCATAGACCGTGTCGCCAAGCGAGATCCAAATGTCGCCTGGTGTGTTATGGGTCGCCAGCTCTGATCGAGAGATGCGGCGGGTTGTATGCGTGGGTGCTGCCGCGATGCTCGATTTGGCAGCCGCCGCATGCACGTGTAGACTGGGCATGCTCGAGGTATTGATGGCGGCTATTCGTCCACTTGTACGGGCAGCTCGATTCTTTGGCGGACGGTTTAGCATTGTAGCCACGCCGAGCGCAAACTCGGAGGATCCGCACACGTACGTCGGCAGGCCCTGCCGCAGACAGAGGTCTTCGAGAACGGCTGGTACTCTACCGTGGTAGACGCGGCAGTGTTTCCCGGCAAGCAACTCGAGGTCCTGGGTGTCAGGCATGGTCAGACACAGGATGACGTGCAGCTGACCGTGGAACTTGTCCAGGGCAGCAAACAACTCTTGCGTGTGGATGAAGTGGTGCAGGTTTTGCGCGCCAATCACGAGTGTGTAGGTGCCGACCAACACCTCACGTCGCGAAAGCCAGCCGAGGAAAATGCCAGCCCCGCCATTTTGAGCAATGAAGTAAGTATTGTCTTGACTGCTCTTGTTGGTCTTGATTCGGAAGTGCGGACTCGGAGCTAGGGCGACCGAGACGGTAAAGGGCTTCTCTTGCTGGCACAAGAATGACGAGACGAGACCGGCGCTTCGGCAACAAATCTCGACAGACTTTGTGACGTGCAAGTCGTCGTCCGTCTCCACGTCGAACCCGGGAAGTGGGCATGTCTTGGTGATGGAGTACGTCCGTGTCTGGTCTCCGGAATCCGCGTGGTGAACTGTGACGGCCATTGTATCCCCGGCAGCGAGAGCAATAGGCGCATCAAAGTCGAGTCTGAGTATAGCCGACCCAACCTCCCTCCCAGCAGGCATGTGGCGACGAACAGGACTCGCGGTGGCAGGAATGCGTCTCGTCGCCGGATCGCTACCAAACCTCACCACCATGGCCTTGCGCAGCGTATTCGAAATATGCCACTCGGGCGCCTTTGCATTCTGCGTGCCCGACGACGTGTACAGCTGTCCCGCGCGGAGCGCCAGCACGATCCTCAGGGCCTTTTTCCTGTGCATCTCGTACAAGTCGTGCAGCAGCTGCTGGAAGACGGCAAACGCGCGGGCCAGCCTCGGCGCGGCGCGTCCGCGCGCAAT
>NW_006271975.1:298021-333749 GCF_000225605.1 Cordyceps militaris CM01 | reverse complement strand
TCGCACGCCCCGGCCTTGCCGCAGACGGCATCGAGCATGCGGAACACGGGGCAGTCGGCGCCGCCGGCACCAATCGTGCTCAGCCCGACCGGCTTGGAGTACGTGGCAAACGTCTGGCCCCAGACGACCTCGTCAATGACCATGGCGAACAGCTCCCCGCGCGCGCGGCTGACGTCCACCTGCAGCTGTTCAAAGACGTGCGCGACGTCGTCCGAGGCGGCGGCGAGGCGGCTGAGCATGCCGGGGAGACGCTGCAGCATCGCCGTGGCGGAGCGCTGGAAGAGCGCCTGCACGGAGCGCTGCGTGCCGCTGGTGCGGATGGTTTCGTGGAGGCGCCCGAACTGGCGGTGCGACTCGGGATCGTGGTAGTCGCCGTGGAGGAACCAGTCTTGGGTGCAGGTTCGGTATAGGAGATTGACCTTGTCCTGCGCCGCGTCTGGTAATGGGGTTTGGGCGAGTCGGGCATCCGCGGCCGCCTTCAAGAGCAGCTCTGCTTCTCTTAGAGCTAGACATGCTACCTGGCAGCAAGAATCCGTATCAAAGCCTCCCTTGAGAATGGTTTGTAGTAGTATCTGCGATAGCTCCTCGTGGTAGAGCATCTGGATCACGACCTTGTGGTCGTGCAGGTTCTTGGGCGTGCAGACGGTGTCCTTGCGCGGCCACGCATAGGCCTGTTCGAGTGTTGTAAAGTAGACGCTGAAAGCAGCGCAGAGTTCCATGTCCCAGACAGAGGCAGATGCGATGGCCTCCAAGGTTTTGTGGCTCAGGGTCCTGTCGAGGGCCTCAATCAGCGCCCGATGCTGGCCCAACTGGGCGGCGCGGCCCAGATGGCGGACCGTGTGCGCGACAGCCAGGAAGCATTTATGGGCATCGCTGGTAGAGTTGCGCATCCGCAGCCGCTCGAATCTCACGACAGGAGCCAAGAAGCCTTCGGTTGATTTTGTCATTTTGGGTGGTATTGTCGTGGAAAGCCCCGCCAGCGTGCGTACGAGGCTGGCACACTCGACCAACATGCACGAGGGAGACCCGAGCACGGCGACATAATAAGGACATTTGTCTTATAGAGGATAGACAATTTTGGTGCTTTTTCTGCGAGGAAATACTAATCATATAGCGTCAACATATCCGTGTGCACAGTTGCACCCAGGCGCTCAAGCACAATGTACGAGGTCGAAGCGGCGCAGAATGGGCAAGGACGTCGAACAAATGCCAAAGCAAAGCAACATAGGAGTGGGTAATAAAAGCTAGTATAGAGGTTCCGTGTTGGTCATTACCCGCAACTTCAGGTGAAAGGGCTCAACCGCTCGACCCAGAACCCCACCGTGGTGCGGCCGTTTCAGAATGATCGAGAGGTACACCGGGCATGGACTGCAGTCCAATGTTGAGCCCGGGCGGAATAATAACGAGAAGTATAAGTTGGAATGAAAAATTGCCGCGAGGCTGCGGCTGGTTACCGATGGTAACCTGCTGCTGACTATGCCTTACATGACATGCCTTAGAGTGACTCTAGTATTACCCCATCTGGCAGATGCAACCCACCAACCCTCAAGTATATATTTATAAACATGTCGACTCTGCAGGTTGTAACTGATGCGATCAGAAATCAAGCGCAATTTACCATTGTCAGGCGTTCAGGGCCGTGGCCGGGCCGTAGCGCTACCCTAACCCTGGCGAGCTGACTGGAACCGTAATCATCAACACGGCCAAGCTATTGATGCTTCTTCCTTATCTCCTTCGGCCTTGTAGACAGGGGTCATGACGCATGACTCGCTAAGACAAGCAGTCGGACCATAATCTGCATGCATGTTTCGGGTCTTTGTTCTCGGCTATCGCGCAGCATGCCATTGATCTGGCTCTGAGATAAATGTGCCTGCCAAGACAAAACCCACATGGCGACAACCTTGTGGACCCTGCCGATCGAGTCTGGAATGGCGCATAAAGGGCAGATCCCTGCTGTCAAAACGTTGATGACGGATCTTTGCGTCCTGGTGATTTGGTTCCTCCGGTGTCCGCCCCTCGGTGCACGTCCAATGTGCGCAGGAGTAGCCCGACAATCCATGCAAGCGATTACGATGTTTATTCCATGGAGGTTCTTATTCTAACGACAATGTATTCCGCATTATACTAGAGTAGACTATGGCTATCGTACAGAAATATGGTGCTTACAGGGAGGTCAGATACGTGACAAGCAGCCCACCAACGATGGCAACACCGGTAAAGCGGAAACCAAAAATGCAAAATTTGCCACAGCTCGCACGATCCTCCAAGTCCAGCAGCCCGACAATACCCGCAATGCAAACCGAGCACGCCGCGACCGAGATGCCGTAATACGCCGCCCCCATGCCGGCATGCACGCCCGCGCGATACAGCAACGTCGAGACGCCGACGCCGAGCAAAGCCAGTACGCGCCGCGCATACCCCTGCACAAACACGGCCAGGCTGTTCACCCCGAGCTTCACATCATCCTTGAGATCCATGTGCGCGTAGATGGTATCGAACAGGACGGCCCAGAGCGCCGTCGCCGCCGCCAGGCACCGCGCCGCCGGGTCCATCCACGCCTCGCGCATCCCCATGGCCGCAGCGCCAACAAGCACCGCCAGCCCCATGCACGCGCCGAGCACCAGCTGCGGCGCAAACATCTGGCGCTTCGCAAAGGGGTAGTACAGGATGGCAGCGACGGTAGGCACCGCCGGCGCGCGCGCGCCCGCCGGCAGCAGCAGCAGCAGGCACCCGGCGGCGAGCACCGCCTGCGAGGCGGCGAACAGCAGCGCGGCGGCGGGCGTCACGGCGCCGCGCGGGATCGGCCGCGTGCGCGTGCGCTCGACCTGTGCGTCAATGGGCGCGTCCACGAGGTCGTTCCACGCGTGCGCGCCGCTGTTGCAGAACAGCGCGCCGAGCAGGACGATGCCGCCCACGCGCGCCGTGTCGGCGGGCGATGCGTGCAGACGCGCCGCGGCGAGGAGCACCCCGAACAGGTGCGACAGCGACACGACGATGAGCCCGTGCGGCCGGTGCAGGCGCGCCAGCTGGATGTAGGGCGTCCAGGACGAGGGCAGCTGCGACATCCAGTCGCTGGCGTAGTGGCCGCCGAACTTTTGCGCGAGCCGGGATTCGGAGCCCGGTGCGGCGGCGGCGGCGGTGACCGAGATGGTTTTGGTGCAAGACATGGTGGTGGCAAGGGAATTAGACTTGGGGAAGGCGAATGCTGAGGAGATGTCGCGTATTCACTACGCAGGTAGGTCCCCATGAGGGCTTTTATATCTCGTCTATATGAATCTGCGTTACAAGACACCCTTCTCGTGGTCGTCCGAGCGTGTTGGACGCCAACACGACGCACAGGGATCGGCTTGTGGCGTCCAGGCGAGTGGTCCTGCGCGCGGATGAATTAATAAAGTTCAAATTTATTCGTGGACTGATTACACGATCAAGCCATGCAGGCGCCGTGTCCACAAGGCCCGGCTCTCGGGCGATTAGACATTTATTGGACGGCTGAACTGAGCGCTCGGTTGAGTGATTCTGTTCACGCAGTTGAAACCCGCTCGGGTCGACTTTATGACACAATGCTTGAATGCATTTTTAAATTACATGATTATACAACGGGGCCGTTGGCAGGATGCCCATGCGCGGAGGTGGTTTATAAATATACAACCTGGGCTGTGCTGGCTTACACCTTGTTGGTCGGGTGCTGGCACAACACCAGAACCAAACGCAACCACATAACAAATTGCGACGAAAAAAGAAAAAAAAAAGTCCAGCATCATGACGGCTGCCTCACTTCCACCGCCCATCAGCCGCCTCTCCTTCCGCCGGGCCACTCTCGCCGACGTCCCTGCCGTGCGGGCCCTCGTCGTGTCCGCCTTCCGCGGGGACGCCAGCCGCGCGGGCTGGACCACGGAAGCGGACCTCTTTACCGACGAGCGCATCTCAGAAGCCGGGCTGAGGCAGAAGCTTGCGCTGCCCGACAGCCAGGTGATTGTGGCGCTGGACGCGGCCGGGCGCCTGCTCGGCTGCGGCGAGGTCGTGGGCCGGGGCGTGGTGCAGATCGGCATGCTGGCGGTCGCGCCGCGGAGCCAGGGCCATGGGATCGGAAAGGCGCTGCTGGCGCATCTGGAGCAGGTGGCGCGCGCCGAGCACGACGCGGCGAGGGTCGAGATGTGCGTGATTTGGACCCGCGAGGATGTCATCTCGTTTTACGCCCGCAGGGGCTTTGTGAAGACGAAGCGCACGAAGCCGTTTCCGTGGACGGAGCTGGTGAATGGCAAGGCGCTGCGGGATGATTTGTACTTTGTGGTGCTGGAGAAGAGCCTGGGACAAATGTCCTGAGGATGAGGACAAGTTGGTGACTTCGCGAGGATATGCTAATTATACAACGTCAACATTGTGTTGGACTCGGCCGGGCGGAACAAAGAGAGGGAGCTATCGCGAAAGAAGCGAGTAGAATACGTATGAAGTCTGTCAATCGTGGTGTTTCTACCCAATTCTGGTTGAATATTATGTAAAGGCATGCTCAATGTAAGTGTCAGTTTCGTAATTCCATATGCATCTTTTTCTATTCGAGCAAATTCTCTGCTAATTTCTCAACCAAGGTGCATGCTTAGGTAAGCCCTCACAGAATGTGGTTTTCGGAAAGACAGTGACTTGATTTTCCATATTCGTTCTGACGCAATCTATTTCCCCAACTTACAGTACCTGCGTCGAATCTCACAGCTACTTGCAATGGAACCCAGATTCTTCAGTTGCTCAGTACCAGATTGCAAAAGGCCAAGCGTCAGGGCCATCGGCGGCTGCGACAGCTGTAATCGCCACCTGTGCTCTGCCCACCTCTCCCCTTCTCTCCATACGTGCGAAGAAGTATTGTTCCTCTCCCCCTTTCCTTTACTCTACCTAAAGTTGGTCAATATGTAATGCTGATACGATTGGACTGGCAGCCCTTAGATGATGCGACTTACGTATCGCGTATCGTCGCTGAAATCGATTGTCTTTGCGCTCGGATCAACGACGCGGCCGTCTGCCAACTTGCGTCCAGGCTGAATCGCGGTAAAAGTTGCACCATAGAACACTCTTCCAAGGTAGGAGTGGGCGCACTCATGGGAAGCGCCAACTATCATGCCCGCATTCGCTTCCAGGTTCCGGTCTCGTTGGCAGACTATCTAATACAGAGCGAGTACGCAACCTTGAAATTCCTCGAAACTACCAAAGTACCGGCACCTCGAGCTTTCGGTTATGGTCTATGCAGCAATGGAACTGACCATGGCATTGGTGTGAGTTTTCTTCTTATGGAAGAGCTGCCTGGAACACCCTGGACAGGTGGAGGTGCAAGTACAGACGAGAAAGCAAAGATCTGGGGTGGCCTCGCCGAGATCATGGTCGAGCTGGAGCGCCACCCGTTCCCTAAAGCTGGGTCCCTGGGCTTCCAGTCCTCCAAAATGGACGTATGTGCGGTAGCAATCGACAGATTTGTGGTTCTCACTCCCGAGGGCCCATTTGCGAGCCCAACTGCCTACTATACTGCTTTCGCTGAGCAGTACTTGGCGCTAATTGCGGACGGTCAACTCTATACCGAGTATCCAGTGAATGCGTACCTAGTCTACCGGTTTCTCAAGGACAACGCGGCGCAGCTGGCCGAACAAGACGAACAAGCACAGTCTCTGGGGGAATTTTTCTTAAAGCATGTCGACGACAAAGGCGACCACTTACTCGTCGACGACAACCTCAACATCACTGGCATAATCGACTGGCAGATGGCGCGTGTCGTGCCTCGGCGCGAAGCCTTTGGGCCGTCACTTGTTACTGCCGACATGAGTGCATTGTGCAGTGGCAAGGTCTCGCTAAGTGCTGATGATGTTGCCTTGGCGGGTGCACTGCGGCAAAAGGGCATCTCGACACTGCCCAACAGTATGGTCGATGAGAAAGTGAGAAGATTCTTCTGGGGGCTGGCCCTGGAATCCAATTGGTCCGACGCGTTGCCGTTGGCAAATGCAGTACTGCAAGTCTTTGGGGTCGATCAAGATTGGACACAGTGGAGGGAGACGGCACTGAACAAGTACAAGACTGATGAACGGCTGAAAGGCCTTGTTGGGCGTTTTTGCTACTAAAGTCTGCGTAAAATAGGCAACAGGCATTTTTTCTTTGCTTGCCACAAGCGTATATGTAGAGATGGAGTTGATGACATGTAGAGAGAAGACAACACATGGCTGCCCAACCGGGGCGGCAAAATCTCTTGGTATCCAAATACATTGGAAACGAGAGTTGTCTAGGGTTTTTCGGCAAGGGAAGCGCATTCAAAAAAAAAGACACTTGTTATTATTAATTATTAATTTCATTTCTTTTTTCTATTTTCCAATCATCAGAGCCCGGCTTTGAGTTTCTGCGCAGACATTCCCCGCGTTGGATCCGCCATCAAAAATAAATAAATAACTATAATAATAGGTGCTTTATACGCTGGCCTGCAGTTAGCACCATCCCACCGATGTATTCCAACATTATTTATTTACTTTTTCTATATACTCGTCATCACGTTGCAGCCACCAGAGGCAGCCAGATGACGCTCCTCGAGCGGGCCCAACTGCTATATACAGAGCGCGCCCAGGAACCCCCCCCCCCCCCCCGAGAAAACTCAAGACCGGTAGTTGACGCCGTAAATCTTAAACGACGTCTTGGGCCCTGCAAAGTCGACGTCGCCCACGTCGCGGCACTTCTTCGTGCCGCGCTTCTTGCCCGCGCGCTTGCGCAGACTGACGTACTGCCCGGTGCCGGCGCCGGCCTTGCGCAGGGTGTGCGTGGCGGTGGCCGGCTCGTACTCGAACACAAACGCCTGCGCGTTTGCCTGGTCCGTGTCGAGCGTGCCCTTTGCGGTGACGAAGCCGCCGCCGCTGGCGGCCGACTGCACAAAGAAGGTGTTGCCGAAGCGGTCGCCGTCCGAGTTGCTGATGATCCAGCGCTGGGCGGCGTCCTCGTGCTTGTCGGCGGCGGCAATGGCGACGAGCTTGCCGTCCTTGGTGCGGCCGAGGCCCATGCCGGCGGCCTCGATGGTGATGTACCGGCCCTCGGTGATGGCGCCGCGCAGCTCCTTGAAGCCGTCCTCGACGAGGGCGTTCATGTCCTCGTTGGCGTTCTCGGCGCCGTACGGCACGGCCGGGTAGTTGCCGTGCGCGAAGCCGCTGCTGCACTTGGACGGGCCGACCCACGGCCCCGTCAGCGAGCCGAGCGTCAGGTTGCCGCTCCAGTTGTCGTAGTCGAGCGGCTCGGGCATGCGCACCGCCGTGATGCCCGGCCGCGAGTAGTCGGGCGCGCCAAAGTCAAAGGCGTTGACCATGTTGGTCATGTGCGCGCGCCGCCACGGCGTGATGTTGTCGTTGTGCACGTCGTACCCGTTGGCTTGCGCCCACGCCTCGATGAAGAGAATGTCTGACGTGTGGTCGCCCGTCTCGGCAAAGACGTTGCCGCCGCGCGTCCACGGCGAGACAATGTAGCGCGGCACGCGAGGGCCTGCGGTAGGTTAGCAATGGGAGGAAAGTACGTTGTCAATGCTCGTGGGGGGGCTTACCAGGTCCAATGGGCACAACGCCGCGGCTGGCGTCAAAGGGATCGGTGATCCATTCACCGGCGGCATCGCGCGGCGCAACGGGCGGGATGACGTGGTCGGCCCAGCCGCCCTGCTCGTCGTAGCTCACGACGAGGGCGGTGGAGCTGTAGAGCGGGCTGTTGACGACGGCCTGGACAATGTTGCGCTGCAGCCAGGCGCCGTCAATGGGCATGTTGGGGGGGTGCTCGCTCTGCTCCGAGGGCCCGATGATCCAGCTGACCTGGGGCAGGGTGCCGTTGGCGCAGGCGTCGTAAAAGGCGTCGAGGCCGGGGAAGGTGAGGCCCTTGTCGCGGAGGGCGCCGCCGGCGGGGGTGTCCTGGTACTGCTTGAAGTAGGCGAGCATGTTGTCCTCAAAGTTGTCAAAGTCCTGCCAGACGCGCCAGGAGATGCCGGCGTCCTCGAGGTACTCGGGGGTGGTCTTCCAGGTAAAGGGGAAGCAGTTGTTGCCGGGGGAGTCGCAGCCGGGGCTGGCGCGGTTGGAGAGGATGTTGCCGCCGGCGCCGTCGGGGTTGGAGGGCGAGCCCTTTGTGTTGACGGTGCCGCTCATCCAGGTGATGCGGTTGGGGTCGGTGACGCCGAGGATGGCCTGGTGCGAGTTGTCCATGACGGTCCAGCCCTCGGCAATGTCCCAGTGCGTGGGCACGTCCTCGCGCTTGTAGTAGCCCATGTTGTAGTCCGTGTCGGCCGTGACCCAGCCGTCGCCGCGCCCGTTGTTCCAGGCCCCGTGCATGGCGTCCCAGCCGTTGGAGCCGCCGTTCATACACTGCGTCGCGTCCTTCCAGTCGCCGCCGAGGTAGTTGATGTGCCAGGGCGACAGTGTATTGACGCCATTCTTGGTCCCCTTGGTGGCTCTGCGGGGAAGGGTGTCAGGGTGGTGAGACATGATGGGGAATGGGACGTGTTGGCGCCATGGACTTACTGTTTCGTGACAGGCACGCCGTCGTTCTTCTTGACGTTGGGATCCGCAAAATTGCGCACGCCAGCCATGGTACCAAAGTACTAGTGAAGAGGTTAGTTATGAGAAGGTTTGTTCAGATGGTGGGTGGACTTGCGTGATCAAAGGATCTGTTCTCTTGCATAAAGAGAACAATGTGTTTAATGTCCTTGAGGGAGCCAGCCTGCACGCCGACGGCCGAAGCCATCAGGGTGAGGGCGAGCGAAGAGTACAACATTGTGGCTGGATGTTGGTATGGACCAGTGAGGGTGAATCAAGGGTTGCGGACTGTAGCACCGAGGCCGGATGTATAGAGAGACAGCGCAGAAGCCATTCCGAGTGTGACAGGGCGGCTGGGTGAATATATAATATTTTTCAGTAGGAAAGTGCGGCGGCGATAAGCCGAGAAGAACTGACGTATGAAGAGGAGCTAAATGTAATAGGGACGGGGTCTCTGGAGCTCTGGAGAGGGAAATAGGGTTGGGTGGTAGTAAAACTACGGGGGGTCGCGCAAGCACGGACAATGCATAATGGTTCTGCCACACTTGATGGGTGATTTTGGCACGATTTCTTTATTATTGACTGAGAGGACCTGTTCCGCGGGACCGTGGCGTGCAGTTCGGTCGGGGGAGAGGGCCGCAGCACGACCCCGCCCGGCGAGGGCCACGGTGAAGAGAGAGAGAGGGAGAGAGAAGGTATAAAGAATAAAATAAAATAAAATCAAAGTAAAGCAAACAAGCTGCGGGCGCCAGAGCTCCAGAAAGGGAAACCTAGATGATGGTGGCAGCCAATCGGAGTCGGGACCAAGTTTCCAGCCTTGGTGCACAGGGTCATGGGCCAATGACGGGCCGGGACCGTAACACGATGGCGAGGCACGAGTTGCGGGAACGGAGGGGTAGAATCGACAAGAGCTGTCAACGTGGCCAAGACTACGAAGGAAAGGCGGCTACTCACCAACTAGTTAGCCTGGATGGTTGACATTGTGTTGCGGGCGCATGAGACGGGGGCGGTGGTCTAGAGCGAGGGAAATGGCAATGGAAAAGGGCAGAAAATAAAGAGATAGTGTACGAGGAGCCTGTTGCTTTGGACACGTGCGGCCGAGTTGGCCGAGTTGGACGAGTTGGACGAGTTGGACAACCTGTATATGGCTAACAAGGCGGTGACGTGACAACTGGAACGGGTCAGGGACTAGATGGATAAGGAAGCTAGATGGAATCTGGAAGGAGGGAAAAAGTAAAAAAGTCAAAAAGTAAAAGAGATGGCGTCAGTGGCGATTGGATGAGAGTCATGGGTCGGAGAGATGGGATGTTGAGAGTGGGAATAGGATGGAAAAAAGAAGAAAAAATAGACACAAAAAAGGAAGCGACGAGGGAGCATCGTGGCTCAACCTGAGTGAGACCTTACTCACATGAGACTCTCGCAAGGGTTGTATTCTGTTGTCAATATACTCAAACTCATCCATCATACCTAGGTACTACCTACATAACTAGGCAGTCTTGCCAAGTGCGACAGCGGCCGTACTGATGGTGGCGTCAGGGCAGGATCCAGCCACTAAAAGCCACAGGGCTTGTTTGGGGACCGAGGCCAGGGAACAAGACGGGAAGTTGAGGGGATAAACGGGGCAAACTGACGCTTTTTATCTTCATTGTTCTCTGCGGTTTTTTTTTGTACTTTTTCTTTGCACTCTTTATTCTTCCTCGTATCGGTGTTCTGTTCAGCCCACGGTTCACCTTTGACGGGGGCGCGCCCTGCCGAGCTGCCGGGCTGTGCCACCCCTCTATTGATGCCGGATAATAGCGAGCTGGCACGTATCGAGGTAACTACATTGTACAGCGCACCCACGTGCGGAACCTGGCCTTGTCTGCCCGGTGCTGGGCTAGGCCAAGCAAATTTGCGTTCGGTACATGAACAATGAAGCAATCAATTTTTCGTTGCAGTGGTTGGTTTAAAAAAAAAAAAAAAAGTATAAATGAACAGCAAAAAAGACATCGTGGCGGAAAAATCACAGGGTCCTCTGGCCGCATGACGGAAGTTGTGAGTTGCGCTGGCTGCTACAGTGGCTTGCCAAGTGTCTAGCACCAACGGTCCCGTGAAAAAAAAAAAGCCCCCGTCTCGATCACGCAGCAAGGGTCGCAGCGCACGCTCATCAGACCTTGCCCTCTATTGTCTTCATCTCTAGTTAAACCCCATCCTCTCCCCCATGCCCTTCGGATACCTGCAAGACAGCAAAAAAAAAAATACAGACTAAAAAAAATGAAACATGACTTTCAACTAGAAATTTCGCAATCCGCTTCATCGCAGCCCCGCCATTTTGTTCTAGTTGGCCCATCTTTTTCAATGAACCCCTCCATCGGCACTGTGGCTTGCCCCCCTGTTCCCTGCTAGCGTGGCCGATCCCCGCCCATCAAGAGCCAAAGTTTGCGCCCACGTTTTCTCGACCTCGCTTTGTATTAGTTGGTCACCAGGCTCTTCCTCCGGTGCGCCAATAAATCACCTGCAGTGGTCCCTGCCTGGCCCTGGAAGCGAGCGGTGCCCACCCTATTGTCTTTATTGTCTTTGTATGTGTACAAGAACCTGGGAACAGGAAAGAAAAGAAAAAGAAAGCTAGGACCAACGCTTGTGCCTCGTTTACCCCAATAATCCCCAATCATCAAACCACATTGTGCTACTACAGCTGGCGCGTTATGTTATGCCTTATCTGCACCTTGCAAGGTCGATGACATCATCCTACGCCGACGACCGAGGAATTTAGGGGGGAACAGCAGCTAGGGCAACGGTCCGACTTTTTAGCGGGTTTTATCGCGCATGGACATTATAGTGCATTGTTGCCCTCACAATACCTTAGTAATTTCCTCAACTTATATCATAAATAATTATAAAAATAGTAATAAGAGTACTAGCCAGACGAACTTATCTTACTAGCTAGACTTGAATTAAAAATTAATTTAAATAGGAATAATAATATATATATAGAAGGAATTGTTTTTATTTAGGTAAGGTAGGGCTAAGGCCAGGTAGTTAGCTAAGTTACCTTATTATAGTTTTTCTAGCCCTTCTCAATTTTATTAAGGTATTAGAAGGACTATAGAGTTTAATTAGGGTATATTAATAATAATAATAATTTTTTCTAGCCTTTATAACTTTTATTAGGCTACTAGAAGGACTATAGAGTCTAATTAGCGTATATTAAGAATAGTAATAATCCACTATTCTTCTTTCGTCGTAAAATCTTGTACTCTATAGCGAGCTGACGTAACAAACTTCTCATGCGCTAACTGGCCTGACCTCCATCCACCTCCATACTGAACAACTCGATCTGACGGAATCTCGCGCAGCCATGAGTCGCAGCCTTGAGGATATCAGCAAAACACTTGCTGTTATACAGATCCTTACCGAGCATGACATACCATGCTGTTGTGTTGGCATCTCGGCCCTCAAACTTTACGGCGCCCGTCGTATGAGGAGTGTGCGTTGCCCTGGTGCCCTGTGTCGCTGATACGGCCTCTACCGACCTCTACCGACCTCTCTAACATGAAATTGCAGACCTGGGAAATATGCGTACCCGCCGATCTTGTCCCGCTAGCCGAACATCTTTTCCGATCGGACGGCGCCTTCGCTTCTCTTGAGCCGAAAAAGCCTGCGCCAGTTTCTCGGATACATGCGTATAGTCGATTCGGAACGTGCGGGAGCAACCACGAATTTGTCATTGTACCCGACTGCGATGTCCATCTGGACTGCCGTGCTGTTGAAATAACGCACAGCCTCCGTGGGCTACCATACCCCAGTCTGAAAGACTTTGCGCAGAGCTGCATAGACCGACGCAGTCATGTAGAACTGTGTGATTTTGTTGACGGAACCAATCTATCCGAGGAGTGGGGAGAAGAGAATCTGGATTTGAATGGCATGCATGATGTTCGCTGGGTACGGAACATGCAAGCCAAGAAGGATGTCTGTCCGCGGTGGTGGCCGACGCGTCCGAAGCAGAAGCGGGAGATTTGGCAATCGTATGTGCGAACAAAGGAGCAAAGACTGGACTGCTCGCGACCACCGTCAAGGTATGTCACTCAGTATCGGCATATAGGCTCAAAAGACCCGTGGACTATGCTGTCGGATGCGTCATGAGTAGCAAGTCGGTAGCAATGGAAATACAAACATAACCCCAAAGACGCATTTATGAACAACAGACGTTGTGTTAAGCAGTAGCTAAGACAAGGATAAGAGAGCTTGTGTTCTCTGTGAGTGGGAGCTGTATTGACACTCGAATCATCGGGTCGTGTCCCGTTCAATGCGTCCATCAGCGCTGATGGCCCTCCAAGCCTAGGTACCGTTTCATCGCATCCACTTCGGCATCGTCCATTTCATTTTCATAAAACCATTGAAAAAAAGTTTGGCGCCTATCCTCCGCTTCATCCTGGATCCAGCCGCCGATTTCGGTGTGATACGTTTCGATCAGCCAAACCAAGTCCGTGCAGTCCGTGACTTTACGGCGAGTGGCTATCGCGTGAAGCCCCGCTCCATGCTAGCGCCAGCCGATGCCCGCCCCCGCCTACCGTAGGCACCCCAAACTTTGCGCCCACGTTTTCTGGATGACGCTTTGTATTAGTTGGTCAACAGTGGTTGGTGCGCCAATAATCCCCAACAATCAAACAAAAGTCGCTCGCTTGCCGCCCCTCCTGGAGGACCCTTTGTCTTGGGGATTTTTTTTTGTCTCAGTCGGCACGTCACCGGGCTGCGCTGCGCAAGCATTTGCTGAAACGAAGGCAACCATAATCTCAAGCCCAAGTTGGCTTGCCTCCAACATCTGTCGCCACCGTCGTCGGCGCGCGTGTGTGTGTGCCTCGATGAGCATCTTGCATCATCTTCACGCCGCAGCAGCATGTATGCGCCAGTAAAGACCACGCGCCTGCGACAGGCCAGGTCGCCCAGGCTGTCGTCGCTCTGCGGCGGCTTGGTCGTGCTGGCCGCCGCCACGCTGCTGTGCTATGTCGTCGTCGCACTGCGATATGCGCACACGCTGCCGCTGCCCTTTTCCCGGCTCGCAGTACCGCCTAGCGCTGCCGATGCGAGCAATGCGAGCAACGTCGCCGTGGCCGACCATGATCGCTTCACACTGCACCCAGAGCTTCATGTGGCGCGTCCCCGGCGCACCCTCGTCTTGGACTGGACCATCACGCGAGAGAAGCGCCGGCCGGACGGCGTCCTGCGAGACGTCTACCTGATCAACGGTGCGGTTTACACCATGTGCGGCCTATTTGGCTCTGATACTGACAAAAGCGCAGGCCAATTCCCTGGTCCCACGATTGAGGCACGCTCTGGTGATGAGCTGCAAATCACCGTGACGAATAACATTCTCAACGACACCGATGCGGGCATTTCCATGCACTGGCACGGCCTTTTCATGAAAGGTAGATTGCGCTTCTTTTGATTCCACGCTCCATCAGTTCATTAATTCCCGCGCAGACGCCAACGAAATGGACGGTGCAACAGGCGTCACGCAGTGTGCCGTCGCCGAGGGCCAGTCCTTTACCTACACCTTCCACATCGACCCCGCGCAGCACGGCACCTACTGGTACCACGCGCACTCTGCCGTGAAGCGCGCCGACGGCCTGTACGGCGGCCTCGTCATCCACAAACCCGCCGATGAGGGGACCGGTCACACCGACCAGTCACGACACGAGTACGACGCCGAGCGGCTTCTGCTTATCGGGGACTGGTATCATCGCGACGCGGACACGGTTCTCGGCGAGTATAAAAACCGCCGGAATTTTGCCTACGAGGTGCGTAGAAAAAAACACGAAAAACGACAACCATCGAGTAATGACGCTGGAGCAAAAGCTAACTGGTTTGCTAGCCCGTGCCCGACTCGCTGCTCATCAATGGCGTCGGCTCGTATAAATGCTCCAATGCGCGGCCCGCCCGCCCCATTGACTGCGTAGAGACGGAGGTGCCCGCGCTCGCCATGGTGGCGGACAAGGCCGTCCGGCTGCGCGTCGTGAATACCGGTGCGGCTGCCGGCCTGTCATTTCAGCTGCAAAACGGCACCGTGCAGCTGCTCACCGTCGATGGCGGCGGTTACGTTGCCGACGACACGCCACAGACGCCCACGATCGGTGTCCTGTACCCGGGAGAGCGCATGGACGTGCTCCTGCTCCCGGGCGACACGCCGGCCGACGACGAGCACGTACTCGACACGCAGATGAAGATCGTTCTCGATGCAGAGTAGGTGATACTTGATGTGGTACGCTGTCAAAGCAGAGCTAATTTCGAAACGCAGACTCATGCCCATGAAGAACTGGGCCCTCACCCGCATCCAAGACTTTCCTCTGACGTGGCGGCGACGGAGCACGGCCGCCAGCCTCGCCCGCCGCGACGTGCGGCCCGCCGTCGCCGTCTTCAACATGAAGGATGCGCACGGCGCCGAGGTGCCCCCGGATGCGGCCCTGCACCGGGACGCGGCTGAGACGGCGCTGCTGTACACCAGCCTGTCCATCAACAACTTCAAAAAGGACGAGCCGTGGGGCGAGGTCAACCACACCTCGTGGGTCTGGAAGGACCCGCGCGCGAAGCCGCTGCTCGCGCTCGACGCGGATGCGTGGGCGGACGGCACCGAGCAGGCCAACACGCTGCGTACGTTCCGGGCGCCGTGGTACCGTGACGGCCACGATCGGTGGATGGATCTGGTGGTGAATAACGTCGACGACAAGGGCCACCCGTTCCACTTGGTGCGTGTTTTTTTTTTCAACGTTCATAATGTGCAAAAGCTGACAAATGATTTTTTCGTGCAGCACGGGTATGCGTTTCACGTCATCGGGGCCCGGCAGCTGGATCTGGGCCGTTCGTACAACCCGTACGAACCGGGCGCGACGCAGGCGCAGGCCCAGTTCTTCAACACCAAGACGCCGCGGCGAAAAGACACCGTGTATATCGAGTCGCACGGCTATGTCGTGTTGCGGTTTCCGCTGGACAATGTTGGCGTCTGGCTGATGCACTGCCACGTGCTGTGGCATCAGGCGGTGGGGATGGGCGTCGTGCTCCAGGTCGGCAACGTCACGGCCGCGACGAAGCAGAGGGCGGGCGATAGCTGCATCGCGTGACAGCTCAAGGATAATGTCATATAGTATTGACTGTAATTCTGACAAGTACATAAATTCAAGCAGAAAAGGCGTCGAGGGTCATTGGCCGATAAATCGCGGCGCTCGTGCCGATCTGCATCGTGAGCATTGACCGCGACATCACAAGCTCTCTCCAATCGAGCACAAACCTTTTTCCAAGTCTGGCGGACTGCCCATTCCACATTGGGCGTCGCCCCCAATCGTGCCGCCAAGATGCTGCCACTACCGATCCTTGGGGACGGCCGAAAGCCTATTTATTGTTAGTGCAAAAGCCGAGAATGGAGAATGGGTGGTGCCGTTTCGTCGAAAATCGGGCGGACAGGTTGGTGCATTTTCATCAAGTCACGTGCGCAATCTCAGATCGGCGGCGCTAATACCAGGCAAACACTAAAACCCAGTTACGAATCAAAAAGGTACAAAGTTACCAGCCCCGCGAGAACCGGTCAGCCCTGACTGACCGACGTTCCCTCTTCTGTCTTTGCTTCTGTCTTGCGCCGACGAGACTGGCACAAGGAGCGGACCTGGACATGATGTGTATCATATTTGCAGCCGACTGCTGTCACCCCTCATAGCACACACCGCTGCTCATCCTTTGGCGAGAAGAGAGCCGTTTCTTCCTCCTGCCCGCCAAAACAAGTGCAAACGGTCGGTGCCATGAGCCCTCAGTTCCTGGCGCTTGAGCGTGGTGACGACGCCTCGCACGGCCCGCCGCAGCGACGGGCCAACCATAGACCTGACGAGGCAGTCCCGCGCATCAAGAGATGGGCTCCCAAAGTGAAGACTGGCTGTACAACGTGTCGGTGAGTAAATGTGCCCCCCCCCCTATTTCCCCCTAATACGGCCATGAATACTGACATGAGTACCTAGCACGCGCCGCGTCAAGTGCGACGAGGCCAAGCCCGCCTGTGCCCGATGCACATCGTCCAAGCGCAAATGCGGCGGCTACCTCGAGTACGCCTCGCCGCCGCAACGGGCCTCGCCCGCGTCGTCCATTGCCGAGCAGCCCACGTTGTCGTCGGCGCCGCATGGGCACACCCCCACGGAGCACGAGCGACGCATGTTTCACCTGCTCCGGACGCTGACGGTCCGCCAGGTCCACGGCGGCATCAAGTGCGGCTTCTGGACCACGAATCTCCTGCAGGCCACGTACGTCTATCCCGCCATCTGGCACGCTGCGCTCGGGCTCGCCGCCATGTACCAGCGGGCCATGATGCTGCTCCACGAGGGGCGGTCGCGCAGCGCCCAGGAGTACAACACCTTTGCCCTCCAGCAGCTCAGCATATCCTGCAGCTACATCATCACCATGAACCACAGCACCGTGTCCGGCGCCGAGCAGGAGATGCTGCTCACCGCGAGCGCCCTGTACACCGGCATATGCCTGCTGCGCGCCGACCTGCACCAGGCGCTGTCGCACGCCGCCGGTGCCGCCAAGCTGTCCAAGCAGTGGAACTTTTTGGACCACAATGTCGACAGGCAGGTGACGGAAGGGGTCATTGGCCGCGTGCATACCCAGCAGCTCCTCCGCGATGTGTATCACTCGTTCCACTCCATAGGTAGCTTCTCCGAGGACATTATCGCGCACTTCCAGGCGTTTGTCTGGCACATCACGGAGCCCTTTGCGTCTGTAGATGAGGCGTATTATGCGTACTTGAATATTCACTCCGGCTGGGCGCGGATAAAGAGCTGGGAGCCGACGCACGGCATGATCCGCGGGGCCTCGCCGTCGCCCGGCCAGATGCAGGTGCGGCAGCACGCGCTCAACCTATGGCGGCTCCGCTTCGAGGGCTACCTGGAGCGCGGCGCGTACGCGGAAGAGCACGTGGAGACGATTGAGCTGCTGCGGCTGTTTCATCTCTTTGAAGACACGTTTGACATGCTCATGATCCACCGCACGCCCGAGATTTGGGTCCGGAACGCGCACCGGTGGGAGCGCATTGTGAAGATGGCCGAGCGTCTGCTGGGGAGGCAAAGCGCGCGCGACGACGCCGGGCCGGGCTCGCAGGGTATATTCTTCTACTCGCTCTCGGTGCACGAGGTGCTGCGGATGACGGGCTTCATCTGCCGCAGCGGCGCGATCCGGCGGCGCATCATCCAGCTGCTGCAGCAGTGGCGCCACCTCGACGGCCTGTGGGACAATGACCTGTCGTGGCGGCTGGTCGAGGCCAAGATGCTCATGGAGGAGGCGGCCGTGGCGGCGGACGCGCCGGCCGCGTGCGAGTGCGTGCCCGGTGTGTTTTTTTGCATGGAGCACCGCGTCGCGTATGTCAAAATGGACTTGCCCGAGGAGGGCGGACTGCGCGCCCATATGAAGACGGGTAAGCAGCTCAGGCACGGACTGCCGGGGCAGAAGCTGTGGATTGAGCTGGGACGGTGAGATGATGTGTGAGGCGGCATTGGAGGCATAATATTTTACAAACCATTTTGCATATACATGATATAATAGATGACATACTACGTAGTAATAAAGCACATACAAGCCACTGCAACGGTGTACTGACCGAGGCAGAGATATTACACAGTACTTCAATCCAATTCCGTGCCAGTAGGGGCTGATGTACATTTTGCTGCTACGCGACAGATGACGCGAAGACGAGTAACAACAGGCACAAGAATAAAGCGGCACAAGAATAAAGCGGCACAAGTAAACAAAACATATACAGCATCCCAGTCGTAAAATTTATCAATAACACCTTTTAGGGATATAGAACCCCCTTTTATGCCTGATGTCCTGGCTCGAGGCCATCCTCTATGTGCACTCCAGCTTTGCTCCTCGTGCCATCTAGCTACACCGTCACCACGAGCTTCCCGCCCCTGACCTCGCCATTGCGCATGCGATCCAATGCCGTATTCACCTCTGCCAGGCCAAAGTGATTGCCCACGATCCGGGGCGCCCGCAGCCGTCCCGTGCACAGGAGCACCTCCATCCACTCGCTCAGCGCGCGGCCCACCTCGGGCACCTCGTGGAACAGCTTGAGCGGCACGGCATGCATCTGCACGCCGGCGCCCGTGTTACTAGGCAGCCCCGCGAGCCCGATGAGGTGCGCGCGGCGCTCCTTCCGCGCGGGCGGCGTCGGCGGCGGCGACAGCGTCGCCGTCTTTTGCAGCGCTTGCAGCAGCCACGGCCCGCCGCTGTCCTTGCCGCTCGTGTCCAGCCCAAAGAAGAGCCGCGCCCCGACGGTCGCGCGCAGAATGGAAACGGCCCGTCGCGGGTCGCTGTTGTCGATGAGCAGCTCTGGACGCGCGTGCGTGTCGGAAGATAGCCACAGCCCGTGCCGCGCTTGGTCGACGAGCACGGCGACCTTGAGCCCGGCGAGGTGCGCGAGCTGCATCGTGAGGTACGCGGACGTGGCGGATCCTTGGGATTCTGTCAGTTTTTTTTTTTAATCCGCCGTGAGAAAGACGCACCGCCCCAGATGGCCACCCAGTCGCCCTCGAGCGCCCGCTCGTGGTCCTCGATGCCGTGCAGCGCCTCGTGCCGCACGTCCGCCGGTATGCGCGCCGGGTCGACGCGCGCGATGAGGGCGCGCAGGTCGGGCCCGTCGGCGAAGCGCGCCCCGAAGCAGCTGCCGAGGGCCAGCGCGGCCGTGACAAAGGCGACGCCGAGGGCGGCGCCGTGCGCGGGCGGCACGCTGCTTGGTAGACGCACGGCGTTGCACCCCAGCGCCACGACGAACTCCTGGTACGCGGCTTTGCGCGCGTCCCGGTAGTCGGTGGAGATGACGATGACCTGGTGGTTTTTGTGGTCAGTGGGAGAAAACGGGTAGGGGAGGGGAGGGGGGGGGAACCTGGTCGCCGGGGCGGAAGCGCGACGCGGCGTGGCTCTGCGAAACAGTGCCGACGAGCTCCCGCCCGGGGAGAAAGGGGAAGTGCGGTATGCCAAAGTTGAAGTCGCTAATGGATGAGGTTAGCTGGGAGATGCGTGTTGGGGGGAGGAGACGTACGGCGACTTCCAATCGATGGGGTTGAGCCCAATGACTTCGGTCCGGACGAGGATCTCCGTGCTGTCACGGAGTACGGGAATAGGATGGTCGTGCACCAATGTATATTTCTCTCGCGGGCCGTATAGTATTAACGCAGACTGAAACTGGTTCCCTTGCTTTGTTTCGGCGATGTCATGTTGAGGGGTTGGCGATCTCGAAGTCATCTTTCGTGTGACTTGGCTGCAATTCGCCAATGTGTACCATCTGCACGTTGAATCAGCCCCCCCGTGTGTAATGAAATAATGTTTCAGTGCACACGTGGAGATGGGATTCCCGTTGTTCGGAACCGGCTCGAGGCATTCTTCTAGCGTTGATGGAGGGCATAGGTTGCGTGTATCCAGGCCGGATTGCGCCATCGCACAGGCTGCCACTCTACTTGAGCACGATTTGCTTTGACCCGCCGATCATCATCCGATAACTGGAATTATCCGATTTTTTGAGGCAATTTGCATTTCTTGGCGCGTTTCTACTGGATGATGTGCATGATATCGCTGGGCTGCACTCCCCGCGTATCAAAGCCGGGGCTGGCGTCCTGCAAGGGCTGGCTTGCCGGTATATCAAGTATTATTGAAACGTGCAGACGCCCGGAAATACGATAGGCGAACTGTTCCGAGCATGCGACATCGGAGTTTATTCCGGTTCGCTGACGGACACAACGGCAAGTGTCCAACTGCACGATTGCAAGGCCACACTACAATGAAGCGCTCGCAACCAGGCACAGCACAGACCCGTTCGGTCATGAATACAATACTCCATTGGAGCTTTTTTTAATCAGTAGCCTTCCAGTGATACTGAGCCGCTGGATGATCAGCAGGCGGGAAAGCACCGCCCTTGTTCCCAAACAGGTTCTCTCTATACGTCCCCCCATCCACGGCGTAGTCGTCCCAGAACAGGCCCCTCTCGCGCAGCACGGGAAACAGAAGCGTAATAATGTCCTCAAACGACTCCGGAAACAGCGCGTACGCCAGGTTGAAGCCGTCGACATCCGCCTCGCGCACCCAGCGCTCCATCTCGTCGGCGACCTTTTCCGGGGTGCCGACCGTCGTGGCGCCGAGCCCGCCAATCTTGATGTGGTTGGCGACGGTGTGCTTGGTCCACCTAGGGACCTCTGGCGTCGCCTTGGACCAGGCCTCGACCGCGGACCGGATCGCGTTCGACTCGACGTGGCGCAGCTCCTCGTCGTCGCCGTACGTGGCGAGGTCGATGCCGGTCCAGCCGCCAAACAGCGCGAGCGCGCCGTCCTCGGAGCCGTACTGCACCAGGTCTCTGTACTTGGCGTCGGCCTCCTCCTGGGTGCGGCCGAGCACCGGGCAGAAGAGCGCCAGGAACTTGATGCCGCTGGGGTCGCGGCCGAACTCGTCGCGCGCCTTGGCGCGGATCTCGGCGACGTTGCGCGCGACGGTGGACGGGCTGTGGCCGGCGACGAAGATGGCCTCGGCGTTCTTGGCGGCAAACGCCTTGCCGGCGCTCGACGTGCCGGCCTGCATGATGACGGGCGTGCGCTGCGGCGACGGCTGGCAGATGTGCGGGCCCGGCACCGAGAAGTACTTGCCGACGTGGTCGATGGGCCGCACAAGCGCGGGGTCCGTGTACACGCCGGTTTTGCGGTCCAGCTTGACGGCGTCGTCGCGCCACGACTGCTGCCTGGTCTTTATTAGTAACGCGTTGCCATGTAGTTTGTAAAGCGCGGAGACGGGATTTGGGGCATACCAGAGCTTGTACGTCACGTCAATGTACTCCTCGGCGACGGCGTAGCGCTCGTCGTGCTTGGGCTGCTCCTGGAAACCCAGGTTGCGCGCGGCAGAGTCGAGATAGCCCGTGACGACGTTCCAGCCGAGCCGGCCGCCCGTCAGGTGGTCGACGGTGCTGAGGCGGCGCGCCAGGTGGTACGGCTGCTCGTACGTCGTGGCCACGGTCACGCCGAAGCCGAGGTTCCTGGTGGCGGCCGCCATGGCGGAAACGACGGCGAGCGGCTCGTTGACCGGCCACTGTGCGCCCGAGATAATCGCGGGGTCCGGGTTTCGCGGGCCTTTGTAGACGTCGTACGCGCCCTGGGAGGGGTGTTAGTGATGGTGGGATATGCGTAGGGGGGTGACGGACCAGCACGTCGGCGATAAAGATGCCGTGGAATTTGCCCTCTTCAAGCTTCTTGGCCAGGTTCACCCAGTGCGATAGTTCGTTGAAACGCCAGGATTGATCGCGCGGGTGCTGCCAGAGACCCGGGGACTGGTGGCCGCTGCAGGACTCGACAAAGGCATTGATGATGAGTTTTTTCTGGACCGCCATTTTGCAGCGATTTTTAGATGCAGAGTTTAGATTTCATCGAGACAGTGTCTCTACACTGGATAAGAAGGGGATGCATCAGGAGTGCAGCGTTGTGTTTCCGATAGCGGCCGTCGATGCTGCGCCGTCATGGGCCGAATGGCGCCATATTGCCGTCGGCGCATGCAATCCCCAAGCACATCGCACTGACGGCCAACACAAGGAACTTGGCCGACCGATGGAACGGTATTGGGAGCTAGCGAGATGCAAATCATGAGCGGCCGATTCTTTTCGGTTTTTGAGTTTGATGGATGCCAAGTTTGGATGAAGGAAATGGCGCATCCGTCCCGTACGGTTGCGCAATACTCAGCCGTGAAGCCGAAACACGCCCCTGTGGTCGAGGAAGCCGCAGGATAAGATGTGATGGAATAAATACAGTCTCGCGGTGCCGGAAAACAGAAATAATGCAGATTTACACTGCAGACTCCATCAACCTGCCAAAATGTCCGCATCTCTCCTCTCGAGGGCAGACGGCCCCAGCAGCGCCGTCGAGCCGCCGCTGCCCCAGGTCGCCGGGTACGTCGTCATCATCGTCATGGGGTTCCTCATTGCGCTCGTCATGATCTTCCTGACGCGGGTGCTGAAGCGCACCGCGGGCGAGGACAACGAGACGACCGAGATGTTCATGACGGCGAACCGCTCCGTCGGCACCGGCCTGACGGCGTCGGCCGTCATCTCCTCGTGGCTCTGGAGCACCGCGATCCTCGCCAGCAGCCTGGTGGGCTACAACTTCGGCGTCGCCGGTCCGTTCTGGTTCGCTGCCGGGTATGTTTACTGTTCGGCTTGGGACTTTTGGTGCGCGCTCGTGATGCTGATCCCGTGGCTAGCTGCTCCCCGATGATTGTCTTCTTCGCCGTGCTCGGCATCGCGTGCAAGCTGCGCGTGCCCGAGGCGCACACGCTGCTGGAGATTGTGCGTATCCGGTACGGCAAGGTCGGCCACATTGTGTGGATCGTGCTGTGTCTGATCAACAACATCATTGCCATTGCCAACATGCTTCTCGGCGCCAGTGCCGCCATCTCGGCGCTGTAAGTCCTCGCCACATTCCCTGCGATTCCGAACTTGCTAACAAAAGCACGGACAGCACTGGTATGCACATCATCGCCGCCACCTTTCTCTTGCCAGTCGGCGTCATCATGTACACGTTTGTCGGCGGCATCAAGGCCACCTTCTTGACCGACTACTTCCACACCTTTGTCATTACTCTCATCGTCTGCTTCTTCACCATCAAAGTCTGGCTCACGCCCGAAATCAGCTCCCCCGGCGCGCTGTTCGACATCATCACCCAGCTGGCCGTTGATCGGCCCGTAGCAGGGAACCACGGCGGCTCCTACCTGACCATGACCAGCCGCGATGTAAGCTCCCGCTCCGATCCCCGTCTCCACGGGACGACCTCTAACCCCCGCAGGCCATCTTCTTCGGCATCATCCATACGCTGGCCAACTTTGGCCTCGTCATCATGGACACTGGCTTCTTCGCCAAAGCGTTCAGCGCCGCGCCGCACGCCGTGGTGCCGGGGTACATCATCGGCGGCATCGCATACTTTGCCATTCCGTGGTGTCTGGGCACCATCATGAGCTTCTGCGCGCTCGCGCTCGAGACGCAGCCCTTCTTCCCGACGTACCCGCGGCTGATGAACGCGGCCGAGGTATCGAGCGGGCTCGTGCTGCCGTACGCGGCCGTGGCCGTGGCCGGCAAGGGCGGCGCCGTGGCCGTGCTGCTCGTCGTCTTCATGGCCGTGACGTCGACCATCAGCGCGCAGGTCATCTCCGTCTCGTCCATTATCAGCTTCGACATTTACCGCCAGTACGTCAACCGCGCCGCCAAGGACAGCGACGCCATCCGCTGGAGCCACATTGGCGTCGTCGGTTTCGGGCTCTTTGCCGCCGCCTTTTCCACCGCGCTGCACTACGGCAAGGTCGACCTCGGCTGGACCCTGTACATGCTCGGCGTTCTGACGTGTCCGGGCATCTTCCCGACCATCTTTACCATCCTGTGGAAGCGGCAGTCGCAGGCCGCGGCGGTTCTGTCGCCGCTCCTGGGTCTGGCGACGGGGATTGGCGTCTGGCTCGGAAGCGCCTCGGCGCTGTACGGTGAGGTCACGGTCGCGTCGACCGGTCAGACGCTTCCATGCGTGTACGGCACTGTTGCCTCGGCGTTTAGTCCGTGCGTGTTTTCCGTCCTGATCACGCTGGTCAGGCCGGCGAATTTCAAATGGGCCGACTTTCGCAAGGAGCGTCTCGCCTTTACAAAGTCGGCCTCGGGCGACTCGGATGAAGAGCTCAAGTCGCACGAGGCGCTCATCTCGCAGTATGCGGCTGACAAGCTCCGTCTCAAGCGCTGGCTGCGCATCTCCTCGCTCTGGGCTTTGGCAACCTTTCTGGGACACTGGGTTTTATGGTTCGTTTTTTCGGTTTTTTTCCCAACAAGGAAAGTTCACTGACATGATGCAGGCCACTTCCCATGTATGCGTCGCATTACATTTTTGGAAAGTCATTTTTCGAGGCCTGGGTTATTGTGTCCATTATTTGGGTCTGGGGTACCATGCTGATTGCTGGTTTTTATCCCCTGATAGATGGGTGGCGAGCAATTCGGAACGTTTTTGTAGGTATTCGAGGTTCTAGGCAAGACTAGCACTTGGTGGATCGACTAGTTAATAAATCTGTACTGGACAGTGAGATGAATCTTGAAGCAAGTCGCACTGATAGATGTATGTGCACTTCCCACTTACCTGGTGGCCAGACAAAGCGCAAGTCCGTTTTATTCGCTTCATCCTTTATAAAGCGCCCAGTTGGTTAAAAAGGCAATTACTTGCAAGAGCCTCGGAAAAGTGGAAATAATCACCGTTTAAACCTTGTTGCTGAACTGGTGCTCCCACCAGCCATTGTCGCATTAATGTCGATTTGTAAGGCGGATGTAACGGATAGCGCGGGACGTACCATCGCATCGTGATTGGCGTCATCAATCTGTTAGTAATACATGGCCATCGTGGCCGAGGCTAAAAGGAATTATACTTGCAAGCTTCACAATCGCGTCGTGGAAATCCTCTCAACATCCCATTTCATCGCTCCCTACTTGTGTACCCTTTGTTGCATCACTACAGACCAGCTCTGCACAATGTGGGCAACCCAACAGCGCCAGCACCTGGCTTTACTCGCCCAGAGCTACAAGTGGCTCAAAGCGCCGTACATCATCGGCGCACCCATGCGCGTCCTCGCCGGCCCCGAGCTCGCCGTCGAGATATCCGCCTCAGGCGGTCTCGGCTTCCTCGGCCCGCCCCTCAAAACCGCCGACGCCGCCATCGACCTCGCCCGCGCCTCACAGCTCGCCCGCGCCTCGCCGCGCCTGCAAAACCACCTCGCAACCGTGCCCGTCGGCATCGGCTTCCAGACGTGGACGACGGCGCTGCCCGCGGCCCTCGACGCGCTGCGGCAGCACCCCCCGTGCGCCGTGTGGCTATTCGCGCCGCGCCGCGGCCAGCCCGAGCTCGACGAGTGGACCGTCGCGCTGCGCCAGCTCGCGCCCGCCATGCAGATCTGGATCCAGGTCGGCACGCTGCGCGAGGCCGTCGCCGCGGCCGCGAGCGCGTCCCCGCCCGACGTGCTCGTCATCCAGGGCGCCGAAGCGGGCGGCCACGGCCGCGCCCACGACGGGCTCGGCCTGCAGGCGCTGCTGCCCGAAGTCGCCGACGCCACGCGCGGGAGCGGCATCCCGCTCGTCGCCGCGGGCGGCATCGCGGACGGCCGGGGCCTTGCGGCCGCGCTGAGCCTCGGGGCCGCGGCGGGCGCCATGGGCACGCGGATGCTCGCGGCGGCTGAGACGCGCATCAGCCGCGGGTACCGGGATGAGGTGCTGCGGGTGTGCGATAGCGCGACGTCGACGGTGCGCACGCAGCTGTATAACCACTTGCGCGGGACGTATGGCTGGCCGGACGAATTTGCGCCGCGCACGGTGGTGAATAGGAGCTGGACGGAGCACTGCGAGGGCGTGCCGTTTGAGAGGCTCAAGGCGCTGCATGACGAGGCGGCCGAGGCGGGGGATGCTGGCTGGGGCCCGGAGGGTAGGCTGGCGACGTATGTCGGGGCGGCGGTCGGGCTGGTGAGGGATGTGAAGCCGGCGGCGGCGATTGTTGCTGAGACGAGGCGGGAGGCCAAGGCTATTTTTACGGCGCTGGCAGTGCTGTAGGATGATTGGTAGAATTCATGTTTGTATCTTGAGAGGAGTGTGAGGCCACAGCCATATAATAGACACACATATACGTTATACGCACAAGTTGGGCACTGACTGACGCACACTGTGCACTGTGCAACTTTGATGCCAGAAATAAATGACGCCTCTTTCAAAGTCTGGCCAAGTATATTCCGTTGCGTGCTAGACCATTATGTGAATCCACATCTCTCACGATACCGACTGAGCGATGAGAGCCGCCCCAAGACTGGAGCCATCCTTGACCAGCCGAATTTTGACTCTCGCCTCACCTTGCGGCCCAATCCGAGGCACCGCTCGCAGCACTTTCCGAATCTCCTTTTCAAACGGTGGGTAATGCTCAAACAATGAGCCGTCAATGCCGATTTCGATGCACCCGGCAGGTGCTGTCATTGTTCTATCCGAGTCGGCGTCGTCGTCGGCGCGGCCCCGGCCGAGTGAGCAGAATGCGCTGCCTGATGCCAGCCATCGGTACCACGCCACCCATTTGCGAGAGGCTGCTGGCTTCAACGTGGAATATGGCAGCCTGCCAGATTGAATTATGATTGCGGCCATGGCAGCGCCGGCAAGCTGCGCAGCGCGCTTCATTATTGCGGCTGCGAGAAGCTCGAGGGCCTGGATGTCCTCCAAGGTGACGTCGTCGACGTTTAATCGTTCCGAAATATGAGTCATTGTCCGCTCCCAGTGTATTTTCTTTTGGCTCTCAAAGTGTGCAGCCAGCATGGAGACAAACGCTGCATCGATGCGGTATGGCGTGTGCAGAGGAGAGTCGGACCGGGCCGTCATTTGCAGCTGTTTCGCGGCAATCAAATCGAGCATGGCCAGGCGCATGAGCTCTCCGAGGTACAACCCCGACGTCTGCTTCTCGAAACGCTGCTCGCCTGGCGCTGCGCTCTCTAGATCGAGAATGTCATCGTACATGCAGCTCGGCAAGGCCGCTGCTGTCTTGTCAAACCAAGCCCCCCACTCAGTGTTGATGACCATGACGGCATCCTTCCCCCGAAGCGTCTCATATTTTTGTGGTAGTTTGTCGATCCGGGCGACGTGTTCCACATACGCAGCATTCGTCCCTGTGCCAAAGATGGCGCCGAGCAGGGGACTGCATGCTTCCGACGAGGTGTATGCTGTTGCCATGAAGGTGCCGACACTGTCATTGGTGAGTGCGACGACGCGCACGGGCAAAGTCTGTCGGTCAAGAGCGTCTTGCAGCATGCGACAGGGATCTCGTCCGATCGCGTCTGGAATGTCCCAGCCCTTGTCCCACTGCAGCATGGTGCCGTGGCAGACGGAATGGCTCTCGTAGGTGAAGCTAAAGGTGAATCCGAGTTTGTGGACACCAGGCCAGGACGGTCTTGTCGACTTGGGATCTCTCTGGGCGGCCATTTCTGGATTTCCTTTGAGAAACGAGGCAATGTTGGTCGCGACAAAGTCGAAGAGGGGTTCGTGTCTGGGGTTCACCATGAACTCGCGCGGGACGGCGTACTTGGACTGCTTCATGGTGTATGTCGAGTTGCCGTGGAGCTCGACGGCGGAGATTCGACAGTTGGTGCCTCCCAAATCGACGGCGAGGAACACGCCCGTTTCTGGGCCATTGGGCAAGTTGGTCACAAAAGAGGGCATCTGCGTGCCGCCCTTTCCGCTCAACGCTTGGCCTGCAAAACTGTGATTAGGTAGCGATTGGCAGGCAGTTGTCGAGTGTCACCAACTCATGTATTGCGGGCAGTGGTCCGTGACACGGCATATTTCCGCTGGGCTTGGCGAGAAACCAGCGACGACGCCTTGCACGCTGGCCTTGGCCGCCATTGCACGAAAGAAGAGTTTGAGTGGGATACGCAACAGCCATGGCTACCAGGAGAACAGCTGTATATATATCAAGTTTAAACAGCACCTGATATAGCATCGCTTTACTTGATGGCCAGATTTCCCTAGGCGAGAACTCGATTCTACCAGAGCAGCTTGGCCCGGCAATATACGGCCAAACCCGCCGAGCATTGCCGGTCAGAATAGGCGTGCACATTCATCTCCATTGTCCGTAGATTCCAGCGCTGCCGGCCCCCACAAAGCTGAGATTAATTCCAAGTATCCGTAGCAAACGCGGGGTCGGCAAAGTCGGGACGAAGATGGCTCCGCTTGCAAGTTCCTATTCATCCTCATCGGCAAACATGAAGTTTTGTGAACTACGTATCACACTCTTGACGCAAGATACTCGTCGCTTTTGTCCCGCAGCCCGTCGTACAGTGTCCATCTCCAGCCCTGCGTATACGACAGGGACCAGACTCGTATCAATAGTAAGCAACACGCACTGTGTCGCGTCAAGTTGTCGCTTATGCCACACGGCCCTGGGTGAAGCTGTGGTGGAGCTTTTCTCCCCCTGCATATCCAACTCCCCAGAAACACACCACCCGCGTCATGCAAACAGCCGAGCGAACATGGGGAATCGACGCACGGAAGCTTGACAAGTAGAGCTTGACCTACGCCTTCACCATCTCGCCTTGCCGAGCAGCGTCCCGCCCGGCGCAGCGCGGCCACCATGGAAGACGAATCAGGAGAGCCAAAGGCGCGCAAAGCCTGCAGTGAGCACACCCCCCTCCCCGATTCTCTGCTCGCCGCCGCCTAGTCTGCTAACCAACTACAACATGCAGTCAATTGTCGCCGGCAGAAAATGAAGTGCAGGATGGACGCTGCCGGCAGCACGTGTCGCCGCTGCGAGCGCGCCGGGCTGCCCTGCATCTTCGTGCCCCGCGCCAACGCCTCGGCCTTCATGGTGCCCGCGTCCATGCCGCTCGCCGAAATGGCCTCGTACGACGTGACGCGCGACATCCTGCGCCGCGTCAAAATTATCGAGGACCACCTCGGACTCGCCGTTTCTGGACGGGTCGACGACGCCGAGGCGCGATCCATCCTCACCCCGACCACGCAGGATGCGCCCGTGTTGCCGGACAGTGCGGGCGATGCGCATCATCGGCAGCACCTGTGGGATGCGGCGGCAAGTCTTGAGCGGTGCATGAGCGGGCCGCGCGATGCGGCGCTCTGGGATCGGGGCGTTATTCAATACCTGTGGCAGACGTACGACTTCTCCCCCCCCCCAGCACGCGGTGAAATGGCTGGCCGCTAACCTTTTGGGGGGCAGGTTTCACGACAAGATGCCTGGCTTGCACTTCTTCCCCGGCAAGCAAATCTTCTCATCCCCGCAGCCCCTGCTGTTGGCCTCGATGCTGTACTGCTCCAGCATCCGCGGCGCCGCCGAGCACGCCGCCCTCGCGCCGAGCTACCTCGCCGTGCTCAGCTGCGCCATCGCCCAGCTCAGCATCCCCGGCAGCGAGCTCGCGATCCCCTTTGACGACGCCGCGTCCTCGGAAGCCAGCGCCTTTCAAGCCGTGCTTGGCCTTGTGCTGGC
Organism: Cordyceps militaris CM01; assembly: GCF_000225605.1. Taxonomy (NCBI): domain Eukaryota; kingdom Fungi; phylum Ascomycota; class Sordariomycetes; order Hypocreales; family Cordycipitaceae; genus Cordyceps; species Cordyceps militaris. The sequence goes on along the minus strand of NW_006271975.1, from coordinate 304,213 downwards.
GAGCCTGCTCAGCGAGGCGCGGGTGCGCGAGACGGGCCTGTGGATCGCCGTCGCGTACCGCCTGATCCTCGAGCACTGCCCGCCGCAGACGGACGCGGCTGTCTTTGACTGGCCCGCGCTGCTCAAGGGCGTGCAGATTGTCGACCTCGAGCACGCGTCGCTGCACCTGACGTGCCCCATCGTCCCGATGGAGCCGCCGTGTCCGGCGCTGCAAATTCCGCATCACGATCCGCTGTATCGGCTCTCGCGCATGATGCACACCGGTCTATCCCGGTTCTCCGGCCGCGGTCTGCCGCCGATCTGGTCCTGCTTCACAGGAAATTCAGGCACGGGTGCGCCCTCGCCCATAGCGTTTACGCCGATTGATGCCGCCGTCATCCGCGACTGGGCGCGGAGCCTCGATGACTGGCTGGTCGAGTTCGCCAAGACGGGCGACGAGACGGACGAGCAGCGCACGCTCGTGTTCCGGCAGTATGTGCTGCATCGGCTGGTGGTGCTCTCCATCTACCACCCGGCGCGGGGCTGTTCGCTGCAGTCCAACGGCATCACGCTGCACGAGCAGCACGAGCTGCTTGTCTCTGCGCGAGCGACGCTGAAGCTGCATCTCAACGACAAGTCGATATGGTCCAACTGGGACCTCGTCATGATTACATGGGCCGCGCTCATTGTCATGCATGGGATAGAGGCGGGCGCCGGTGAGCAAGACGGTATGGTATTCATGTGCTCAACCTTGAAGCGTGTATTTTTGCAGCTGACTCGTGGTAGATTTTCAAAACATCCGGATTCACATGGATGTATTACGCGATACGAACGAGCCGAAGCCGTCGTTGCGCGAAAGACTGGCGGCGCGGCTGGAGCAAGAGCTCGATTCTCTGCACACACCGAGCCCATCGACCGTCCCGATGGACATGGCGCAGGGCCTGGACTACTCGTGGCAGTTGTTTGATCAGGCGATCATGGAACAGGTCATGGATCCCTTCTGGATGCGGCCGAATGGGAGCCACCCAGGAATGCCCCATTAAGCGCGCATAACGAGAAACATGAAAGACACGACCCTGTACGAACAGCATGGAATAATGGGCAATCTCAGACCAACAACAAATGTACTTTGGCTTCTTGAGACGTATATGCCCTTTACTAAGTCCTTTCCTAACTCCTACCCTACCTCTCTTACTTCTTACCCTATGGCGCACCCGGCCCCAAAAAAAAATCCGGGACCACCCAGGTCCTGGTTCAACCGTATGTTTGTATAGGAAAAGCCCGATGCGGGGGTCGAACCCGCAACCTTGAGATTAGGGGTTTCTTGCAAGCTTGTAAGAGTCTCACGCTCTACCGATTGAGCTAACCGGGCCAATCACTTGGATGTGATTCCCGGATGTTGTTGAACACGGCCGCGCTTAACGAGCCTTAAGAAGGTTTGTCACCTCGGGCTGCGCGCGAATTGCCGCTTCATTTCCCCGAAACGAGCGACATGTTCCCAAAGACTTTTTTTTTTTTCTAAACCTGCGGAATGTATAACCTCAGCCTTGGACTTTACCCCAGCATTGTCTCTAGTTAGAACCAAATCGTGATTCCATATTACAAATTTCTCGCTGCGCATAAATCGTGCACTTTTTCTTGGCCTGTGCGCTGCACCCCATCATGGTGAAAATATTCGACCTCTTTTCTGTAAACCCGGCAAGTCCTTGATCTCCTGCTGGGGCATGCCGTCGGGGACTCGGTACCAACTAGACGCAGAAAATACGACACACCACGCAGCACCATGCTCAAGCCAAGTCTACACCTCAATCTCATAGACCGCAAGCACGGCCTTGTGATCTGACGGCCACTCATTATCCTCGTGGTCGGGCTGGGGCATCGGGTTCCCCACGACCAGCGCTCTCGCATCCTGCACCGTGAGCTTCCGCCCCTTGTGGTAGACAAAGTCGATGCGGTCCATGGGCTCCTTTCTGCCGTTATTGTCCAGGTAGATGGGCGACCAGGTGATGCCGGGCTTGGTGACCGGGTCCGGGTGGACAGCCCGATACGCGTCTACCAGACCAGCCTCGGTCGGCAATTTGGATGTCGGCCACTCCGTGTACCCGGTGCCGCAGTGCCGGTGCTTTGTGGCGTCGATCCAGTCGAGATGCGAAGGGGCGTTGAAATCGCCGGTCAAGAACACCGGGATGCTGTCCGCCTCGGCGATGCTGTCCTTCATGGCCTCCATAATGGCCGTGATCTGCGGGGTGCGGCCGGATTGTGCCTCGCGCTTCATGACCTCGTCGACGCTCATGTGGTCGAAGCAAAAGTCGTACGGCCCGTACGGGTCGTAGCCGAGGTGGCAGTTCCAGACGACAACGTCGCTGCAGCCGGTGCCGTCGAGGCGGATGCGGACGGCGCCCGCCCGGTCGGGCGCCTCGAGCACGGCGACGATGGGGTAGCGCGTGATGACGGCCACGTCGGGGCCCTGCCAGGAGTGCCAGCCGAGGGCGCGGGCGAGACGGATCGCGTGCCCGCCGCCGCTCTCCTGCAGCGCGACCACGTCGAGGTTGGCGCGCGCGAGGCACCGGATCTGCTTCTCGTGGTGGTTCCGCACCGGCTGCCCGCCGACCCAGATGTTGAAGCTCAGCACGCGCAGCGTGCGCACCAGCGGCTGTCCGCGCTGCCGCACAGGAATCCGGACCGGCAGCGTGACCGCCGCGCCGCTGTTTTCGACGCGGATGCAGAGAGTGGTGTCGCGGGCGTCGGCGGGGGGGCGTCCACTGATGATGCCGTGGATATCGACGCTGGCCCAGCAGTCCGCTTCTGGGGTTGAGAAGCGGGTGTTGGGGTCGCCGGCGCGGTTCACGAGGTTGCCCACGTTGGCGGTGAAGGGTTCGCCCTGGCGCGCGTTGTGTGTGGTGAAGGAGTCGGTGAACAGGGCCAGGTCGCTGGGGCAGCCGAGATTGACCACGAGTGGTTTCGCCAGCAGGCGGTATCCGCCGCTGAACAAGAGATAGGCTTTGTAGGTGCCGCTTCGCAATTTTTCTGTCGAGACAGACACGCTGCCTCGGCGCGAAGGCGCCCAGGCCCAGGCCAGCGAGTCCTGCACGTAGTGACCGTGGTCGGGCCCGCCGCCGTAGGCGTAGTAGATGCCGATCCAGTTGTGGTCGCTCACATCAGCGGACGTGTATTTGAAGGTGAAGCTTCGCCTGGAAAGGTCGAGGGTCAGGCTACCAGGGTATGTGTCCGCGTCTGCTTTGGCGTTAGGGTCACGCGACGACCCGGAGCGGTCAGCCTGGCTGCCTGTGAGAACTTGCCTGGCATGCTGGGCGCGTGAAGATGAATGGATTGCGTGACGCTGGCGAGGAAGTATTGGGCCAGTTTGAATAAACGGCAAGGGCATGCAAGTGAAGATGTGATTAAATACTGGGTTGATCTGAAGATCTACGTCACTCCGCTGCAAACGCACCGTGCGGGGCTCAATTTACACCAGACGAATTGTTCTTTGCGGGGTTGAGTCTCGTTACAAAAAGGAATCAAGCAAAGAACGGGACAGTTTAGCGAGTAGACTGGTCAAATTAATGGTACTGGTAGCAAACTTCGCTGATCAATGGATCCATTGAATAAACATTGTGGGAGTCAATGTTGGCCATTTGCATATGATTCCACCTTAAGTAAAATCGAACAGCATCTGTCGTTGCTCGGACAACACAAGGAAAAGGTACCCACAAATAGATTCACCCACGGAGAGGTACCGACCCCTCACCCCTGGGCTACCCCTAGGCAGCTTCTTTCCTTGAATCAACTATTATCTACGGATAATATCTCACTGCACACAAAGCACACGGTAAGTACATACATAGGCATCAAAAAATAAGTGGACCCATGGTTAGGCGTTTGTTAGGCTGCAAACGCTGTAATCCCCGCGCCAACAAACTCCACAGCCGACGCCAACTAACGAAACCGACCCTGACCCCAAGTCGGCATGAGCACCATACGAGTCGACCACCAGTCGGCTGGCGAAAAGTCGGCCAAGCTCGCGGTGCTCATCGACGCGGACAATGCGCAGCCCAGCATGGCGGGCGCCCTGCTCGCCGAGATTGCCAAGTACGGCACGCCGTTTGTGAAGCGCGCATACGGCGACTGGACCGGCACGTCGCTCAAGGGCTGGAAGGAGCGGCTCCTCGAGAACTCGATCCAGCCCGTGCAGCAGTTCTCGTACACGCAGGGCAAGAACTCGACCGACGCGGCCATGGTCATTGACGCCATGGACCTGCTGTACACGCAGCGCTTCGACGGCTTCTGCCTCGTGTCCAGCGACAGCGACTTTACCCGGCTCGCGTCGCGCATTCGCGAGGCCGGCCTCGTCGTCTACGGCTTCGGCGAGCGCAAGACGCCCAGGCCGCTCGTCACCGCCTGCGACAAGTTCATCTACATTGACAACCTAGCCGTCGACGTCGACTTTGCCACCCAGCCCAGCACGCCCACCCGCAAAGAGCCCCCCGCCGCGAAGCAGTCCATCCCCGATGCCGTCTTCATCCGCAAGGCCATCCAGGCCGTGTCCGACGATGACGGCTGGGCCAACGTCGCCCGCCTCGGGTCGCTCATCACCCAGTGGCAGCCCGACTTTGACCCCCGCAGCTTTGGCTTTGAGAAACTCGGCCTTTTGCTCAACGTATATCCCTTTGTGGAAACCACGCAGCGTTTTCCACGCGAAGGCAAACCACCAGTTCTCTATGTGAGACTCAAGTGGAGGGTCAATAAGTAAACACAATACGTCATTCTTTCGCATCATCACTTGCTATTGAACAAAGACTTGGCTTTGACTAAATAGCTGGGAGACGAAATGCTAAAGACGTTTGGCAGAGTACGCCCCACGTATACTATAACTTGTATATAAATACTATAGTATAATAGCAGCGACTTTATAACCTCGGAACGACGTCGTACTTCTTTCCAGCCTTGTCGTACTTGTAAGCGTAGTCGGCCACATCAAAGCTCCAGTCACCATCGCCTTTGAAAGTCGCATCACAAACTGCCTTGTTGCCTGCCATGAGCGCCTCACAGCAAGGACGAAGAAAAGGTTAGCGTTTCGAGAAGACACTACGGCAATACACGACTTCTAACCCCAAAGTTCGGCAAGGCGGCCAGCGAACATTGAGCTCGCGCCGCAGCCAAAGTTCCCGCTGACGAGATCGGCCATGGCGGTGACCGATGGACGGCACCCTGGTGTTAAACGTCGATGTGTGGGACCACGACGCCGACTGTTACCCTCGCTTTTTGCCTTTGTGGTGGTGTGTACAATACCTCGGCCAAGATGACTTGCCATTTCTAGAATCACGTTTCCTGTTCCTCTGCGTGTTTTCGGTCGCGCTTCGGCCGCCGGAGACGGGGACTGACACAACAGTCCCTGCGCGACAACTACTCGGCGTCAGAACGGACGCAAATGCGTTCCCTGCTATTGCCGTGACAAGTGATGTCTGCCGGCGCCGATGCCGGGTAATTCTCACGGGTATCCGGCATGGGCTGATGCCCACGGCAAGGGTCCCCTTCACCCATTTTGGGGCAAGATCGGCCTTTGATGCGACCCTGTTTTCCCCGCAGACGGCATTGACAAGCTTCGCGATTGGCCGATTGCCGTAGCCTCTTGCCTATTTCGTCGTGCCCTTGTCCACGCGTCCGGGTGACGGGGCCGGGTTTCTGTCTATAAGGGCAGGTAGGCTGCTCATAATAAAGCGCGGCACCCTATCGCGAGCTGTGATGCAACCCTTTACATTTACGGGATATTTTGTCTTCAAGCAATCATACCGAAAATGCGACCGCACGGCACGAAACATTTTGTTCACGAGAGTAAGCAGCTGCAACGTAGGCTTACCACCTTCGAAAGATGGCCTAGCGTGTGACTGTCACGGTCGGAATAGCCTCTCCCAGCGCACGTCGTTGCTCCGAGCAGCCGACGTGCCTCGACCTCCGTGGTCCTTTTCAGCAACTATAAAGTCGACGGAATGCCGGTCGAGTAAACGATGAAGCTCATTCAAAACACCGGCCATCGGCTCCTTACCCACATCCTCTTGAAAAAACGAAGCTCTCATCCACTTCACACCGCGCACGATGAAGTATTATCTCCTCCTCTCTTCCTTGGCCGCCCTGGCCGCGGCCATCCCGGCCGTCACGCCCGGGCGCGCCCTGCGCCAGCGGCTGCCCAGCTCGACGCCGCGCTCGCACGTCAAG